>NC_056751.1:599362092-599509592 GCF_019279795.1 Protopterus annectens
GTGCTCCTGAGGGGTTGCCTGATTGCCCTTCTCTGGAGGCAGTTGGGGTGCATTTATCCTTGCACCCAGATGCCTGGTAGCCATCACAAATGATCAGTGGGTGCAAAGTATCATATCCAGAGGATACTGAATTCCTTTTTAAAATCCCCCAAACAAAAAACACCTCTCCTGGACATTCCAGCAGTCAGAGAGAAGTAGCAGAGTTGGAAATCTCAAAGCTGCTACAGAAAAGAGTCATCCAGAAGGTCCCACCAGATCTGATCATATCCGGCATTTTTCAAAATTCTTTTTAATACCAAAAAAAGACAGGGTGGTCACGATCCAGTCCAGTCCAGTCTTCCTATTTTGAAAATGGGCGACTGGATGTGTTCAGTGGACCTGAAGGATGCGTACTACTACGTCAAGATGGACAGGCAGTCCAGAAGAGGTACCTACGCTTCAGGCTGGGAGCCAGTCATCTGTACAGAGTGCTTCCCCTTCCCTTTGGTCTCACCACAGCCCCCAGGGTGTTCACTAAATGCATTAGGGTAGTTGCAGCTCATCTCAGACTGCAAGGATTTCATGTTTTTCTGTACCTAGACGACTGGCTGCTAACTGCTCCAACCAGGCATCTATTTATCCAGACCAGGGACTACTTGTTACAGCTAATTCCTACCTTGGGCATAACAATCAACATACAAAAGTCCCAGCTTCAACCATTTCAGAGCATAGATTTTATAGAGGTGCATATGCATTCGACCAAGATATTGGCTTTCCGTACTCTGGACAGGATTGGATTTCAAAAATAAAACTACAAGTCAGAAAAATGTTGACAATCCCAGGGCTCCATGGCTGCCACCATAACTGTGTTACCAGCAGCTTATCTACACATGAGAATTCTGCAATGGACCTTAGCAGTCCATTGGTCACTTCTTTAGCAACTCCTCAGCTATCCCATCAAACTATCAATGAGCGTGCAAGGATTCTCTCTGGAGGCTTCACTCCCCAGAGGATGTTCTTCGTGTTTCACTGTTGCAGTCATCCCATTTAGGTTATCTGCTTGCAGTAGTCCTCAGTCGGCCTGATTAACAAAGTCTTGGGACTTGCGTCGGTTGCTGTCCCTTCTTCCGTGATGTCAGGGGTATAAAACATGCAGCCGACGCCATTACATCAGTCTTTCTTGCCATGCAGTGCCCGAAGCAGAAGCAGTTCACAAGTGCCGGTCGACCTACTCCTGATATTTTCGTTTTCGAGTTTCAGAAATGAAGATTTCAACTAAAAGCTAAGTACCCCATTGGGGAAACTTTTTCTTGCTCTAAACCGATGTCAGTAAAAGTAAATAATTGCATTACTTATGGACAGCAAATACCTCATAAAGATTTTCATCCGTACTGTATTCCTTGCTTAGGCCCTGACCACGACGTACCTCGCTGCCAGTTTTGTGCCTTATTTAAACCACAATAGTTGGTATATTTACGCTTCTAAATATTTTGATGCTCAGTTCAATTATCCGAATATTTCTTTGGCAAGCCATCCGACTACCGATATTCTGAAAAAACGCAAAGACAGAGACAGGCCGCCGAGGTTCAAAGCTGCCGATGACGCCTCTCCTAAGCCAGTCGCCAGTTCGCCGGTACTCAGTGAAGCGCTTTCACATCCCCTGATACCTGCTACTTCAGATTCGCAGGCCTCTACTGAGACCCATTCGGAGTCTGGTATGCCGCGAGATGCTTCAACTGTGGAACCTGTGGATGTCTCTACCCTGGATGGGTCCGGAGCCGATGTGCAGGCACCGGCTTCTGAGGGTGCATTCAGGCCTACTGACTTGCTTATTAAACCGACGCCATCTTCTTCTTCTTTAAGGCCTAAAACTCGAACCACACCTAGAAAACGGATGCCCAGACCGCATGGCCAAGCCTCTATGCCTAAAAAACAAATGATAAGAATGACTATGACCTTATTACTTTAATCAGGGGAAGCCAACCTTCCCCCTCTAAGAAACCTAGGACTGAGTTTGCTTATGATACTTTTGACCAGGATTCTGAATTTTCTGTTTCCTCTGATGACCAGCATTTACTCTTATCTGCCTATGAGGATTCTTATGCTGAGGATTTTATTCCCTTTGCATACCCCCCAGAGGATTTTTCTTTTGGTGAAACCTTGCATACCCTCAGGGAGCATTTTCGTTGGGAAAGTCAGGATTTCTCTGATTCTAAAAAGAGGCTTAGGGATTTCTTACTCCTGCCCCAGCACAGGCCTTTAGCCATACATCCTGTACTAGACATTGTTGATAATGTCTTTTCGGAATCTAGCTTGGCCCCTGACTCTTTACCTCCTGCTCCCAGAAAACCTGATAGATATTACAGGGTCCCTAACTTTCATAAGTTCCTTTTGAAAAGTCCTACTGCGGATCCCGAGACCATTTCACAGGGACCCAAGGGCATTAAAGCTACTACTGCCAAAAACCGTACCCCCTCTGATAGAGACTCCAGGGCGCTGGATAGATGGAGTAAGAAGGTGTACACTTCTGCAACTTTGGCCATTAGGGCCTTAAACTACCAGTTTCATATGTTAAAGTATCAGCAGCATATTATTAGATTGCTTAAACAAAAAATTATGTTGATTCCTGATTGTGCTGAAAATAAGGATTTACAGGATTTACTGCATTCTGCTGAACAAGTTGGAAAACATACTTTGCAATGTGGTTTTGATTCACTAGAGGCATCTTGCAGGGCTGCTGTAACTGGGTCTGTACTTAGAGGGCATGCTTGGCTTAAGGAGCAATCCTTGCCAGATCATGTTAAAGCGAAATTACTGGATGCTTCCTTAAACCAGGACCGCCTGTTTGGCAACAAGGCAGAAGAAGTTCTTAAAAAGATGGAGGAAAAAGCTAAATCTATGCAAGCTGTTAAAGATTTTTTTATAAGTACAACCTCCAAGGTTTAGTAGGCATTGGCCTTCCAAGTATTGGTCCTTTCCTGCCTCTTCCAGACCTTCTCAGTCCAAACCCAGATCTAACAGAGCTCTCAGGCTTCAGTCCCAGGGTACGCACAGGACTAAGCAGTGGGGGGGCCTCCACTTCGAAATCTGGGGGTAGTAAAACTCTCCCCTATGGTAAACTGTCTCAATGACTTCTTTTTAAAACTGCCAAGTACTTCTCAACTGTCTGCCCCTTTGGGGGGAAAGATTGCTCTTCATGCAAAGAACTGGGAACTCATTACCCAGGACAAATGGGTTTTAAATATAGTGTCCCAGGGTTACAGATTTCACTTCCACACGTTACCAACACCAAGTGAATGGCCAGATCTGCACCCAAATCAGTGGGCAGAGGCCCAAAAGCAAGTACTTTCCCTCTTAAGCATGGGGGCCATTCATTTGGTACCAGAAGAGGAAAAGGGACAAGGTTTCTACTTGAGACTTTTCCTGGTACCCAGAAAAGACAATTCATGGCATCCTATCCTGGATCTGTCTACTCTAAACACCTTTTTGTTGATTCCAAAATTCAAGATGCTGACTCTTCACCAGTTGCTCCCTATGCTAGGCAAAGACGCCTGGTTGGCAATACTAGAATTAAAGGAAGTATACTGCACATCCCAATCAGGGAATCTTGCAGAAGTTACCTATGCTTCAAAGCAGGCTACACGCACTATCAGATGTTCTTCATGTTTCACTGTTGCAGTCATTACATTTGGGTAATCTGCTGGCAGGTTGCCCTCAGTCGGCCTGCATAACAAAGTCTTGGGTCCTGCTTCGGTTGCTGTCTCTTCTTCCATGACATCAGGTCATCAGGAGTATAAAACATGCAGCCACCGCCATTTTAATCAGTCTTTCTTGCCACACGGTGCCTGAAGCAGAAGCAGTTCGCAAGTGCCGGTCGGCCGACTCCTGAAATTTTCATTTTCGAGTTTCAGAAACGAAGTCTTCAAACTAATGCTAAGTACCCCGTTGGGGAAACTTTTTCTTGCTCCTTACTGATGTCAGTAAAAGTTAATAATTGTATTACTTGTGGGAAGCAAATGCCTCATAAGGATTTTCATTTGTACTGCATTCCTTGCCTAGGCCCTGATCACAACGTGCCTTGCTGTCGGTTTTGTGCTAAATTTAACCAACGCACTATTAAGCGTCGGTATATTTTTGCTTCTTAATACTTTGGTTCAAGATTTAACTATCCTGAAATGTCATCAGTTAGCAATCCAACTACCAGAATACACAACAAACGCAAGAAAAAGACAGGAGACAGACCGTCTAGGTCCAAAACAGATGACGAAGCTTCTCCTAAACCAGTCGCTGGTTCGCCGCTACTCAGTGAGGCACTTTCGCAGCCCCTGATGCTCGCTACTATTGAGTTGCAGGCCTCTACTGTGACCCATTTGGAGTCCGGTATGCCGTGAGATTCTTCAAGTATAGAACCCGCGGATGTCTCCCCCTTGGATGGGTCCAGAGCCGCTGAGCAGGCACCGGCTTCTGAAGGTGTTTATTAAACCGACGACATCATCAAAAACAAGGCCAAAACCTACTTCTATGTCTAAAAACTTGACGCATGAGCCATGTGCTCAGGCCCCTATGCCTAAAAACCAAATGATCAAAATGGCTGAGGATTTAATTACCTTGATCAGGGGTTCCCAACCCCCCTTGCTGAGAGGCCTAGGCAAGGCACTGATTATGAATCTTCAGATCAGGTTTCCATTTCTTCTGATTTTTCTTCTGATCAGGAATTTTCTTTTCCAACTTATGAGGACTCTGATGCAGAGGAATCCATCCCTTCTGCTTCTCCTCCTGAAGATTTTTCTTTTGGAGAGACTTTGCATACCTTAAGGGGACATTTTCATTGGGAGAGTCAGGACTTTTCAGAATCCAAAAAGAGGCTTAGGGATTTTCTTCTTCTTCCTCAGCATAGGCCTTTGGCTATACCTCCTGTTTTAGACATTGTTGGTGATGTTTTCTCAGAATCCAGCATGGCTCCTGATTCCCTGCCTCCTGCTCCTAGTAAGCCAGACAGATATTACAGGGTTCCTGACTCCCACAAATTTATTTTCAAAAATCCTGCTGCTGACCCTGAAACTATTTCTCAGGGTCCCAAGGGTGTTAAGGCTTCTGCAGCCAAAAATCCTACCCCTTCTGATAGAGACTCCAGGGCGCTGGATAGACTGGGTAAGAAGGTTTATACATCTGCAACCCTGGCAATCAGGGCTTTAAACTGCCAATTTCATATGCTTAAATATCAACAATATCTTATAGGCTTGCTGAAACAGAAAAGGATGTTGATTTCTGATTGTGTGGAAAATAAAGAGTTACAGGATTTATTGCATTCAGCTGAACAAGTTGGAAGGCATACTTTGCAATGTGGTTTTGATTCCTTGGAGGCCTCTTGCAGGGCCGCCATAACTGGATCTGTGGTAAGAAGGCATGCTTGGCTCAAGGAGCAAAATCTGCCTGATTATGTTAAAGCTAAATTGTTGGATGCTCCTTTACAGCAGGACAGTCTGTTTGTTAATAAGGCAGAAGAGGTTTTAAAAAAGATGGAAGACAAAGCTAAATTTATGCAAACTGTATAAGATTTCTTGCAAGTGCAGCCACCCAGGTTCAGTAGGCAGTGGCTTACTAAGAATTGGTCCTTTCCTGTGTCCAACAGAGCCACTCAAGTCAAACCCAGACGCTCCAAAGGCTCCAGGTTTCAGTCACAAGGATCTTACAGGACAAAACAATGGGGTGCCTCCACCTCCAAATCAGGAGGTAGCAAAGCACCACCTTACGGTAAACAGTCCCAATGACTTGCCTCTGCCATTTCCAAGCACTTATCTTTTGGTGGCCCCTTTGGGGGGAAAACTAGCGCTTCATGCTCAAAATTGGCATCTAATTACCCAGGACAAGTGGGTCTTAAATATAGTATCCCAGGGGTACAGACTTCATTTCCACACATTGCCAATTCCAAACGGATGGCCAGATCTGCCCCCAAATCAGTGGGCAGAGGCCCAGAAACAAGTCATGTCCCTCATGGGTATGGGGGCTATTCAACCAGTACCAGAAAAGAAAAGAGGACAAGGTTTTTATTCAAGACTTTTCCTGGTACCCAGAAAAGACAAATCATGGTGTCCAATTCTAGACTTATCCATTCTAAATACTTTCCTGGACATTCTAAAATTCAAAATGCTGACTTTACAACAGCTACTGCCTATGCTGGGCAGGAACGCTTGGTTAGTGACTCTAGACTTAAAAGAGGCATACCTGCATATCCCAATAAGGGAATCTTGCAGAAGATACCTCCGCTTCAAGGCAGGTTTCTTGCATTACCAATTCTCTGCACTGCCCTTTGGCTTATCTACTGTGCCCAAGGTCTTTACAAAGTGCCTGACACCAGTAATTGCATTTTGCAGACAAAGAAGCATACACATTTATCCTTATCTTGACGACTGTCTCATTCAAGCAGAGAACAAGGACACTCTTCTTCAACATCTGGCATTTGTAAAAAGGCTTCTAACATGCCTCCGGTACACCATAAACAAAAAGAAATCACAACTGGTACCCTCTCAAATAATCACATTCCTGGGTGCAAGCTTGAATACAACTGCCCAGATGGCTTACCTCACGCCAGACAAATAAATTCAATTGACAACATACTTCAAACAAGTGACAACAAAAACTCAGCTACCTGCAAGACAAATTCTGCAGGCTTTGGGGTTCATGGCATCCTGCATTCTACTAATTCCATATGCAAGACTGCATATGAGGAAGCTTCAGTGCTACCTAAAAAGCTTATGGAGTCAACATTGTCACAGCCTGGAAACAATGATTCCTCTCATTCCTTGCCTGCAACAGGAGTTCCTTTGGTGGGCAGAGGCATGTCACCAAAACAAGAGACTGTCATTCATTCTACCCCCTGCCACCCAAACCCTGACTACAGATGCATCAGACTATGCTTGGGGGGGGGGGCATCTGGCAGGGCGATGCATTCAGGGCGAATGGAGCCCAAATCAAATGCACCTACTTATCAACCAGAAAGAAATGCTAGCTGTGCAGAATGCTCTGACAGCCTTCAAGGACTTCCTTCATCCAGGACAACTACTGATAAAGACGGACAACACCACAGTTATGTGGTGCATAAACAGGGGGGTACCCACTCCGTACCCCCTTTGCAGACTAGCTATGGCCTTGTGGAACACAGCTTTGACTTACCAAATACATCTTCAAGCTCAATTCCTGCCAGGAAAGCAAAGTACTCTGGCAGATGACATAAGCAGAAATCTTATGGACCCACATGAATGGAAACTGGATCCACAAATCTTCAGCATGTTGACACGAAAATGGGGGAGCACAGACATAGATCTATTTGCCTCTCCCCAAAACTATCAGTTGGATAAATTCTGCACAAGAACTCATCACAAAAAAAGCTTGGAAAGTGGATCCTTCAGCTGGAAAAACCTGTCTATCAGTCTATGCCTTTCCCCCTCTGCCTCTGCTCTCCAAAGTTTTACTAAAAGTCAGACAGGAAAAACCAAAAATGATTCTGATTGCTCCGGACTGGCCTCCCAACACTGGTACCCGCTTCTAAGGAATATGTCACACCTTCCTCCGTGGTACTTGCCTCAGACACCTCATCTATTGTCTCAGCAGAACTATCAAATTCTGCACCCTCAACTCCAAACTCTGAATCTTGCAGCATGGCTAATCAACTAATTTCACCAATCACATCTCTCAGTAAACCTGTGATGGATGTCATTTTGGAGGCCAGAAGGCCTAGTACTAGAAAATCTTATGCTGATAAATGGAAGAGATTCTGTGCTTGGAACCAAGCACAAGGAATAAACACAGCAATGCCCAATATTCTTCAGATTTTTCAATATTTAACTGAGATGCTTCACAAGGGCCTATCTTTTTTTTCTATAAAAATGCATGCCTCTGCCATCTTGGCTCATTACAACACAGAGCCTCCTCTCTTTTCTCATCCCTGCTAAAGCAGTACCTCAGAGGGGCCAAAAAATTAAGACCTCCCAAGAGAGCACCGACTCCTGCATGGGACCTCAGTTTTGTTCTGGAAAAACTCACCCTACCTCCTTTTGAACCAGCTGCTACTGCGGACATAAAATTTCTTTCTTGGAAGACAGCCTTTCTTTTAGCAGTCACTTCAGCTAGAAGGATTTCAGAACTACAGGCTCTCACGGCAGTGGAACCTTTCATTATCTTTTACCCGGACAGGGTGGCCCTCAGGACCAATCCTACTTTTATGCCTAAGGTGGTATTCAGTGTGACTCTTAACCAGACCATTCACCTGCCAACTTTTTTCCCAAATCCGCAGAACAAGGGGAAGCGAATTCTGCATTCATTGGATGTACACAGACAACTAAGATTCTACTTAAACAGGATAAAATCTCTAAGAAAGTCTGAGCAACTACTGGTGGCATTTGCTGCAGGAACAGAGGGGAAGGCTATATCAAAGCAGACTATTTCAAAATGGATAAGCCATTGTATTTGTTTCTGCTACATGCACCATGGTAAACCTGTGCCCAAGAGGATCAGATCCCATTCCACCAGGGCTGCTTCTACTTCTGCAGCCTTTCTCAGAGGGGTTCCTACCAGAGACATTCTAGAAGCTGCTACTTGGAGCTCAGTTCATACGTTCACAAAACATTACCATTTACCTCTCTTTTCTAAATCCAGGGCAGGCTTTGCACTGCAGTTCTGCATGGCCTTATAGCTGCTCCTAATGCTGTTTAATTCCATCCTCCCATCCATAGCTTTAGGATTTTACCCAAATGTAATGACTGAAACAGTGAAACTCGAAGAACATAGTACAGTTGTGTACATTTACCATAAATGTAGATGTTCGAGTGTATTTACTGTTGCAGTCCGGGTTACCCACCAGCCCCCTTTCTTTTCTATTATTATACCTCTTCTTTCCTTCACTATGCTTAAAAGCCTTTGTGATGTATTTGCTTTTAGTTGGAGGTAAATTTTTTGTGTTCTAAAATACACAGATATATATATATATGTGTATATATATATATATATATATATATATATATATATATATATATATATTTATTTATTTATTTATGTTTGCTCCCCATTTGGGGGGCACCTGACATCTGGGGCAATAAAAACTGATTAAAATGGCATCGGCTGCATGTTTTATACCCCTGATGACCTGACATCATGGAAGAGGAGACAGCAACCAACGCAGGACTCAAGACTTTGTTATTCAGGCCGACTGAGGGCAACCTGCCAGCAGATTACCCAAATGTAATTACTGCAACAGTGAATACACTCAAACATCTACATTTATGGTAAGTGTACACAACTGTACTTTCTCAGCACTGCCCTTTGGCTTATCTACTGCACCCAGGGTATTCACAAAGTGCCTAGCTCCAGTCATTGCATTTTGCAGGCAAAGAAATAGTCAAATATACCCATACCTGAACGATTGTCTAACTCAGGCAGAAAGCCAGGACACACTTTTGAATCATCTGGCCTTTGTACAAAGGGTGCTAACTTGTCTGGGGTACACCATAAAAGAAAATGAATCACACCTGGTACCTTGTCAACAAATTATATTCCTGGGAGCAAGCTTGAATACAACTTCCCAGATGGCTTTCCTTACTCCAGAGAAACAAATTCATTTGACAGCCTACTTCAAACAAGTGGTCACAAAAACCCTGCTATCTGCAAGGCAAATACTACACACCTTG
Source organism: Protopterus annectens (assembly GCF_019279795.1). Taxonomy (NCBI): domain Eukaryota; kingdom Metazoa; phylum Chordata; order Ceratodontiformes; family Protopteridae; genus Protopterus; species Protopterus annectens. The sequence goes on from NC_056751.1 coordinate 599,371,755, forward strand.
GGGTTCATGGCCTCCTGCATTCTTCTAATTCCATATGCAAAACTGCATATGAGGAAACTACAATGGTATCTAAAAGCCTATGGTGTCAACATTCTCAGGATCTAGAAGCAATGATTCCTATCATACCTTGCCTACACCTAGAGTTCCTTTGGTGGGCAGAGGCCTGCCACCAAAACAAGGGATTACCATTCGCACTACCCCCCAAACCCTAACAACAAACACATCAGACTATGCATGGGGGCTCACCTGGCAGGGAAGTGCATTCAGGGCAAATGGAACCAAAGTCAAATGCACCTGCATATCAATCAAAAAGAAATGTTAGCTGTACAGAATTCTCTGACAGCCTTCAAGGACCACATTCTTCCAGGACATTTAATGGTAAAGACGGACAACACCACTATTATGTGGTACATAAACAAGCAGGGGGGTACACATTCTTACCCCCTCTGCAGACTAGCCATAGCATTGTGGAACACGGCCCTGAGCAACCAAGTGCATGTACAAGCTCAATTCCTGCCAAGAAAACTAAATACACTGGCAGACGAACTAAGCAGAAACCTCATGGACCCACACGAGTGGAAACTGGAACCAAGGATTTTCAGCATGTTGACAAGCAAATGGGGGAACCCAGATATAGACCTGTTTGCCTCCCCCCAGAACTATCAGTTGGACAAATTTTGCACAAGAACTCCCCACAAACAAGCTTGGAAAGTGGATGCTCTGTCCTTCAGCTGGAAACACATATCAGTTTATACCTTTCCTCCTCTGCCTCTGCTCTCCAAAGTACTACTAAAGATCAAACAAGACAAACCAAGGACGATTTTGATTGCACCAGACTGGCCACGCCAACACTGGTACCCCCTCTTGCACAGTGTGTCACTGTTGGCCCCATGGCACCTGCCTCAGACTCCTACCCTATTGTCTCAGCAGGAGAACCAGATTCTGCACCCTCAGCTTCAAACACTGAACCTAGCAGCCTGGCTAATTATCTAATCTCTCCCTTACCTCCCTCAGTAAACCAGTGATGGATATCATTTTAGAGGCAAGGAGGCCTAGTACTTGAAAATCTTATGCTTAAAAATGGAAAAGATTCTGTGCCTGGAACCAGTCTCAAGGGATGAGCACAGCAATGCCCAATTTACCTCAGATTTTACAATACTTAAATGATATGCTTCACAAGGGCCTGTCCTTCTCCTCCATCAGAATTCATGCCTCAGCCATTTCAGCTCATTATAACACAGAACCTCCCCTCTTCTCTCCTCCACTGCTCAAGCAGTTCCTCAGAGGGGCCAAAAACTTAGGACCACCCAGGAGAGCTCCAACTCCAGCCTGGGACCTTAACTTTGTATTGAAGAAACTCACTTTTCTCCCTTTCGAGCCAGCTGCTACTGCAGACTTAAAATTCCTTTCTTGGAAAACAGCTTTCCTTTTAGCAATCACTTTAGCAAGAAGGGTGTCTGAATTACAGGTCCTTATGGCAGTGGAGCTTTTCATCATCTTTCATGTGGACAGGGTTTCCCTCAGGACAAATCCCTCCTTCATGCCCAAGGTGGTATCCAGTGTGGCCCTTAATCAGTCCATTCATTTGCCAACCTTCTTTCCTAATCCACAGAACAAAGGAGAACATATACTGCACTCATTAGATGTGCACAGACAACTTTGATTCTACTTGAATAGGACTAATCCTCAAAGGAAATCTGAACATCTGCTGGTTGCATTTGCTGCAGGGGCAGAGGGGGAGGCTATTTCAAAGCAAACCATTTCCAAATGGATAGGCTATTGCATTCATTTCCGCTACAAGCACCATGGAAAACCTATCCAGAGAGGATCAGACCCCACTCAACCAGGGCTGCATCTACCTCTACAGCCTTTCTCAGAGGCGTCCCTACCAGGGACATCCTAGAAGCTGCTACCTGTAGTTCTGTACATACTTTCACCAAGCATTACCATCTGACAATTTTCTCTAAATCCAGAGCTGGCTTTGCCACTGCAGTCTTGCAGGGCCTTATAACTGGTCCTAATGCTATCTAAATTCCTCCTCCTCCCATCGTTAGCTTTGGGAATCTACCCAATGTAATGACTGCAACAGTGAAACACGAAGAACATAGTACAGTTGTGTACACTTACCATAAATGTAGATGTTCGAGTATATTCACTGTTGCAGTCCTGGTTACCTGCCCTCCAGCCCCCTTACCTTTTTTGGCTATACCTCTACTCTCCTTTACTATGCTCAAAAGCTTTTTGATGTATTTGCTTTTTTGTTGGAGGTATAACCTTGTATATTTATAGATTTTATGGCTTCCCATTGGGGAGGCACCTGACATCTGTGGCAAGAAAAACCTGGTGTAATGGCTTTGGCGGCATGTTTTCTACCCCTGATGACCTGACGTCATGGAAGAAGGGACAGCAGCTGACGCAGGACCCAAGACTTTGTTAATCAGGCTGACTGAGGGCTACTGCAAGCAGATAACCCAAATGTGATGACTGCAACAGTGAATACACTTGAACATTTACATTTATGGTAAGTGTACACAACTATACTTTCTTCAGGGATGCCCCTTTTTTCTTCCTCTCCCAAATGCCACATTGACCACGGATGCCTCCCAGGTGGGGGGTCATTTCCTGGGTTGGACGGTCCAAGGCACATGGATGTCATAAGAGACCAATCCGCATATTTGTGGTCTGGAGATGGGAGTGGTCCTTTTAGCATTGCAAGTATTTCACAGCTTTCTCCCTTCAGGGACTGTTGCAATACAAATGGACAATATGTTGGTCAAATGGACCCAGATCCTACCTCCTGTGTCAAGAAGCAAAGAGTGTGTGGCAGTGGGCGATCTCTACCAATCACTTTCTAATTACAACACACATTCCGGTGGAGCACAACTTTTTAGTGGACAGGTTCAGCAGATTATTATTGATGCCTCACGAGTGATCTCTAAATCAGTCGGTGGCGAACATGATCTTCCACAAATAGGGTCAGCCTTGCTGTGATCTCTTCGCGTCTCCCCACAGCAACAAGTGCAGCATGTTCTTTTCCTTCATTTCCCCCTCAAGGACAGTCACCCAGGGATGCTCTGCTCCATGCTTGGCCTCCCAGATTGCTTTATGCCTTTCCTGTTCTCCCCTCAATCCTCAAGTTTCTTCAGAAAGTTTCCAGGTTAAAGAGCAAAGTGATCCTCATTGTCCCCTACTGCCTTGACAAATCTGGCTCACCTTCCTTTAGTCGCATCTGATTTGCCCTCCATGGACGCTCGAGCCTCATCCAGATCTACTATCACATCCATCAGGGCAGATTCATCCCAGTCTCCCAGGTCGGAAACTAACCACATGGTTTCTCCAATTCCAATGATGGCTAGATCTGCCAGACTTTCATCTCCAGTCCAAAACATTCTGATCTCCTCTCACAAGTCTTCGACTAGAAAGATTTACAAGAGCAAAAATGGAAAAGATTTTCTGTTTGGGCTAAATGGCAGAAATAAAATCCTTTTATCGCTCATGTTCCAGCAGTCCTAGAGTTTCTCGCTCATATTTTCTGAGGGGGCTAGTCATTCCACTGTGAAAGTGCAATTAGCAGCTATTTCGAATTTTCATATCAGAGAAAATGCATCGTCTTTGGCCCCATCAGAATTGTGTAAGGCTTTTCTTAGAGGAAGTTTTCCTCCTCCTTCCTCCTGTCAAAGATCTGGCACCTCCTTGGGATCTGACTCTGATTTTACAGGCACTGGTTCTGCCTCCCTTTGAACCCTCCACCAAAGTAGACTTGAAATTCTTATCATGGAAGACTGTTTTTCTGGTGGCTATCACTTCTGCAAGAAGAGTATCTGAATTGCAAGCTTTGTCATCTAAATACCCTTACATAATTTTTCACAAGGACAGAGTGACTTTACGTACTAATCTGTCCTTTCCTTCCAAATTGGCAAAAGAGAACAATATAAACCAATCTATTAACTTACTGGTATTTTTTCCTCATTTCCAAAGCAAGGGAGAATATACTCTCCATCTGCTGGATCTTTACAGACAGTTGCATTTTTACCTAGACAGAACTAAAACTTTCAAGAAATCTGACCAGCTTTTCATATATTTTTTGGATGGAAAAAAAGGGTAAACCAGATGCCAAGACCACCTTAGCTAAATGGTTAAAGGATTGCATTTTGTTTGTTTATGAATCCAAAGGTGTCCCTCTGCCTCACCAAGTCAAAACTCACTCTATGAGATCTATGGCAACTTCCCAAGGCTTTTGGGCCAAAGTTTCAATTGATGATATTTGTTTGGCTGCCTCTTGATCTAATTCCCACACCTTCATTTCCCACTGCAAACTGGACATTGTGTCCAGAAGTAGAGATGCTTTTGGTTCTGCAGTGCTCCGGAATGTCCTCCTATGAAGGCCACCCAAGGTTGCTGTACCTGGGGGTCAAGGAAGAATGAAAAGGACAACATCAAATAAAGACATTATGTACTTACCATAACATCCCATCTGTGTTGTATTTTTTATTCTTCCTCGACCTTCCCTCCTTCCTTCCCCATGTCCCTTTTGTGGGTGACCTGACAAATATGTTTTTAAGAACCTCTGTTCCTTGTTGAGCTCCTGTTCTTTCTCTATTTTTTTTTTATTGCTAACTGTCAGTATTGATGTACATTGCATTTATGATAATATTATTGGAAAACTTGGTAGCAGCAACTCAGTATGAGGTAACCAGGGGGAGTGAGGAATTATGGGTAGGGGAGGAGCTCAAACTTCGGAACCTAAGCTTTTGTAAGTGGCCAAGTCAGATCCGAGACCCACAGGTCGAGGAAGAATAAAAAAGACAACACAGATGGAACATTATGGAAAGTACATAACTTATTTTTATTTCACCAGCCAAGGCAACATTATAGTTGGTGTATTTAGGAGTAGATGTAGACTCAATCTACTGACCAAAGGATTGTGCTAGTATTGAAATCAGGATTCAGGTGTATTGAAAACCTTGGAGTTAGAATTGCATTTTGGAATGTGTTTTGTGTCCAAGTGTCTTGTCTTGTAGACTACTTTAGGGGAACTGATAATGACCTCTTATATACATCTGTCAAGTACAGTATTTCAGAGAAATTTTGTTGTCACAGTCTGGTGTGTACCCAGATTCTACCTAGAGGCTTTTTGACCATTGCTTGCAAGACTGAGTGAAACTGATAGCTGTTTCCTAGACTTCATGAATGTAACCAATGAAAAAGCAGGGCTTCAACTATGCCATATTTGGTATGGATAGTCATGCAACCTGGTATGTGATCTAGGCCCATAGCTTTTGTGAGGGATGTGTAATTAAACAGGGTGGCTGTGACTGTGGAACAGTTGCAATTCTGGGTGGAGTAAAAGTTATATCAAATTTGTCAGCTAGGATATTAGCTGTTTCTTTTGATTCAGAGTGGGCAGTATTATTGCAGATTAGCTCCAAGCATTGTTGGGTGTTCTTAACGTCCTGACATAGTTAAAGGAAGGTTTGTAGTTATTTTTGGTTTTAGTGACTATTTTAGGTTCTCATTCAGCTTTCAGCTCCCTTATGGTTCCCTCAAGCTTTCTATTAGTTTGTGTGTTCTTAAAATATGTAGACTATGGAACCCAACCCAATTGTGTCCCCATGTACTTTGGGTTTCTATTAGGAGTTTGTTTTTGGAGGTGGCTGAGGGCTTTTTATGGGTGGGGGGGTTAAGGTAAGATATTACCTAACACCCCCCCCCCACAAAGTCCCTTACTACCTCCAAACTAACATACCCCTCCTAATAGACACTCAAGATACATGGGGATGGAGTTGGGTTGGGTTACATGGCTAGGCTTATAAAGGCCCTGGTGGTTATTAGCTTAGTACATACTTATGAGCCTATGCTGCTTTGATGTCTGGAAAGTAAGGGCACAAAGTGTTCATTAAAACCATAGGCAACCATTCAAGGCAACATTTCTGTTACTCTTTGTTAAGTGAAGTTTACTTTCTCTGTACTTACAAAAGCAGGCTGTGCCATGTAAATCAGGACTGAGATGCAGTGAAATCCTTGGGGTTGCAGTGGTATTCTTCAATAGTTTTTGTACCCAAATATTTTCTTAGAATTCCTTTATTTTTTTAATATAAACAGCCTTGGGGAGCTGACACATGGACGGTTACATGCAGCTTAGCAGATCAAGCATTTCAAGGGGCTTTCTTTTGTCACATTGTGGCATTATACCTTGTTTTCCAATTGAGGGCTATCTGATGACTTTTCACAAGACCAGGTGAATTAAATGTCTATAATACATGTTCCTAAATTCTTCATTTAACCCCCCCCCCAAAAAAAAATATATACACATTTTTATTTCACCAGCCAAGACAACTTCTTTGATACTGTGCATATAGGTTTAGGCCTCTAGTTCATGTGCTGCCACATAAGTCAGCATGGTAATGAAGGGAAGTTGCTGGAGATAGAATGTCCTATGGTGACCTGCTGACGGGAAACTGATATGTGGCCCTTTACACACAGCTAGTGAATCTAGCATTTTAGTGGACTTTTGTTGTCACAGTCTGGCAGTGTACTTGGTTTCCACCTAGGGACTATGTGTTCTCTGCTCAAAAGGTTGGTCAGAACCACTGCCCAGATTATATGTGAAGTTTTTGTTGTCATAAGTAAACATTGTGTATGTTTCACCTTAAAAGAAACATTTCACTTGTAAAATGTCATGACTAAAACACTGTGTTTTCAGTCAACTAAGGAGGTTATGTCAAATACATTGTTGAATTCCACTGAAATTCCAGGCAGTAGAATTACATTCTTATGTGCATTTTATAGCTACCCTGTTAGCACTTAGAAAGTTTAATAACAAAATTTGAAAGGCGGGGCTGAGATACACCCTTTTTATAGAGAGCACCAGAAACTGGTACAGTATCCATTCACTGCCATAGTCTGACATGTTACGTTACACGACTAAAGCTGACAAATTCAGAGGTATGCTACAGTGGAATCTCTAAGGATAGAATTACAGACTTGGTTGTGTTTTGTAGTTAAACACCTTGCTGTGTCACCTGAAAGTCTCATAATAAAATCTCAGATGGGGGTGGATATATACCCTTTCTAAGACAGGTGCTGTGGCTTTAGTTCAGGTGTGTTTTACTGCTACATTCTGACATTTTGCATTATAATTTTTCATGTTTGTGCTATGTTGAGTTTTTGCTGAGTACAGTAATGGCCTATAATACTTCATTATTGAGCTGTCATTATGTCTTGAAAAAGACCTAAATAAATTATGCTGTAAACCTCCTCCAGTGGATCCCATTGCAAAACCAACTGCCTGTGCCTCTGACTTTTACACCCACTTAAGTAATTATATTCGTAAAACAGTCCCCATCTGCACCAAATGTTATGAACATTTTAAAAACAAACCTCTATGGTGGAAAATCCTCATAAAAGAAATTACAAGAAGTGTCATGCCATGTACATTAAAAAAACAGTATTAGGCAAACTAGTAAATAGTATAAGGGAACCATTAAAACTCTTAAACTAGTAAACATGAAAACTGAACGAAAACTTAAAATAATCATCAAAACCAAAATAATTACAAATTCACAGCTGATTACTAGACTTTGTACCTTTTGTGTCTGAGGTATACACCTTAACTATTATGCCAAACCCCAATCTTTTTATGATTGTTTGTCCACTCTAGTTAGGAAAATCTTTCTTTAACTATGTCAGGATGTTAAGAACATCTGACAGTGTTTGGAGTTGTCTACTGTTACTCAAAGGAAATAGTTAATTTCCTAGCTGACAAATTCCATACAAATTTTAATCCATCAGCAATTACTGCTGTTCCTCAGATTCCACAGTGACAGCCACCTCCTTTAATTACATAGCCCTCACAAAAGCTGAGAACACCACAGCTCTGGGCCCAGATCACATACCAGGTTGCCTGATTATCAGTACCAAATATGGCATAGCTGCTTAACCTCTTTAATATACGCTTTTCCATTGGTTACATTCATGAAGCCCAGGAAATAGCCATTGTAATGCCATTGCAGAAGGGTGGCTCATTGGCAGATAATAAAATACAACAACATTAGTAGACCCTGATAACTGAAGACACATTAATCTCACTAGCCTCGTGTGTAAAACTGTAAAAAGTATCATCTTACATGTCATTAATCTAGATATTGAAAATCTGTTAACCCTGGACCCTTATTGGTTCAGTTTTATTAAAGGAAGGTCCTGCCTCTTTAATCTCATTCATTTCTTTGAAAAACTCAGAAAAAATGGATAGTGGTTATGCAATACACATGTCATATCTGGACTTGGCCAGGGACAGTGACACTGATCTCCCATGCAGGCATTATTGGCAAAATTGTAAGTCTGAATATAAATCCGTATGTTGCACGGTAGATAGCTAACTGGTTGTCTGACCAAACCTGTGTGCTTAAAATTGCTGGTGCCACTTCTGAAAGCAAAAAAGTAATCAGTGATGTACCACAGGGCTCATTGTTGATCTCTGTTCTGTTTGGCACCTGTTTTCCAGGCCTTTAGGTCAACACTCCTAGCCTATAATTAAAGTTTGCAGACAGCTGTAAATTGAGAATTATTTGATTTTTACCTCTGGCTCACGGTAACTCCAACATTGACTAGACCATGTTAAATGTTGTAAGGACAATGGTCTCAAATTAAATATGGTATAATTAATTTTAGTAAAATATTTTCCCATACCATATAGCTTACACAGTTCTCCAATCAGACATGAGATCTAGGCACTGCTGTTGATAATTCTTTGTCTTTTGACCAATGTTTATCCACACTAGTTAGGAAAACCTTTCATCTGGTTCATGTGATTTCCAAAGGCATCTCATCTAGATCCAGATAAATCTTAATGGTTCTGATGAGTTACAAGTAAAGAAGAATTACTGAATATAATATCCCTTTTGGTATGCAACTGTTTCCACATATCACTCAGTTTGTGACACTTTGAAGGTTACTAATTAAAAAGATCAGTAGTCTCAAAAATTCTTCATTATCAGGACAGGCTGGCAGCCTTCTCTCTTTACTCCATTTCGTAGACTGTTCCAGATGGCAGATTTGTGCCTAACATTTTGAGCCTTGAATGATCTGACCCTCTTTGACCTAATCTTTCATAGAAGAAATGGTTCCTCAAATACCAGGTTAAAGGAACTAAATCTTTGTCAACGGGTAAATCAGACATCTTGGCATGATGGTGGGGGATCATTGTATCCCCCTCACCCAAAGAAACATCCACTGCTTGTCAAGCAGAGAAGCTCCCTTTTACTACCTTCAACTAAATTTTAATAGTTGGATGAGCAGCTTCAAATTCCCCCTGGTCTGTCTAGTATTGCCACCCTCAGACCTAGAGGGAATGGGTTACTGGCTAAGTTGTAAGGGTCTGCAGACCGATTGCCTAGTACTTAACTATGAACCTAATTCATTACTGCGTTAAAGCTGTACCACCTATTAATTAACATCTTGGCTATTTTGCATGTGCCTTTTTAAGGTAGTTCTGATTGTTATGTAACCACTTGGCTCTTTATAGTTCTTCATATGGGTAAAGTATTAAAAAAACTACAGGACAGCAACTGTTAACATGAAAAAAATCATTTGTAGATGTAGGTTCCTCTCTATCTTTCTTACAGCCATCTAGATGGTTAGCTTTACATCAGTTCACATATTACTTAAATTTAAGATCAGCTATGGTAAGTTCTTCAATAAATCTGTATGCAGTGAATGCTCTCTTTGCAGAAGAATATTAAATTATATATGCATCTAATGGTGCAACTGCACATGGTCAGAAAAAATTTTGATAGAAATACATTTTTCTTAAAATTACTCCATCATTAAATTAACATCTGTAAGGGCAAAGGTGTAGCCATTGCTGTGTTTGAAATTTAACAAAGGCTCTTAACCAACTAAAAAAAAAAACGTTGATGTTCTTCATATTGATCAGTGCTGCAGTAGCCTTGGCTATATGGGTTATATCCTAACAAGGATATAACAGCTGGCCAGCTTCCAAAGCTCCAGGGCATCTTTCATGCTGCCAAACTGGCAGCTCAAGCTAAGCAAATTGAAACATAGGTTGAGGTGCGAGGCCCTTCAGAGCTTTACTGACACAGTAGACTGCACTACTCTTAGGCATTTGAAGGTCAATGGTCGGTTTCTGCTTTTCTTTGCTAGGCATACAAGTTCCCTTTGGAGGGAAAAATACTTCCATTTTCTTAAACTTATTATAGATATATTGGAGGGAAAAGCCATCTATTTTCTTAAACATATTCTAATTATATTTATTTCCTCTTTGGGAAAGTTATTTTTAAAGCTACTAGTGTTGTGTTTTAACAGACTGTCTTGATACTGTAACGTTCTTTGAAACAGAGCACGTGTTTTTTTCTTTCAGTTTAAAAGTAGTGTAAACTAACTGAAAACATATTTTGTGTAGATAAATGGTGTTGATTTTTCAGTTGTGGGGCTGTGCTATAGTGTTTTAAGGTACTGTGTTTTTTTCTGTCAAAAAAGTAATTCTTGTGGACTGGTAGTTTTACCAGCATTTGCTGCTAGTCTTCCCTGGGAATGAGGCACCATTTTCGGCTTGACTATGGAACAGCTTGCTGCTCCCACAGTTGGTCCTTCTTCCAGCCACAAAATGAAAAACTTAACAGCATTAGTCATCACAAGAGAGTAGCAGTTTGCCTCAGCCAGAAGTGGGTGACACTGCTGTGGCCATTTGTTGTATATCAGACCATCCATCTTTTACCCCAGATCCCCAGTGTAGCATCTACAGTCACTGTGGACTGGGGGTTAACCACAGCTTCTGCAGCTGTTAGAGTCCTCTCAGTGGGCAAAGGAGAGATGCTGTTGTCGGTTCTGGGAGAGAAAACAGAGAAGGTTTCCCTGATGTGTCAGAATGCTGTGTCTATCCCTGGGGAAGCAGCAGTTGCCATTATTAACATGGTTGGCCCCATTTTTCCTGTCACAAAGAAACAGAAAACCAAGCATGTATCTACCCGTCCTCACATTTCTTTGGATAGGAGTAGTTTACTGAGAATGGCTTAGGATTTAATCAAGCTATTGATTTTATTTATTTATTTATTTATCCTTTGTTGGCTGGGTTAGTCACACTAGGCTGTTAGCCTCTTTTCAGGGGAGACATGAGGTGGTATTTATACTGTTAGGGGAAGTTTGGCCAGGGCATCAGAAAACTTCCCGTACCCTTTTCGATAGGTGCTACGGGATCTTTTACATCCACCAGAGCTACCACCAACTCAAGCAGATGGGGTCTCATTTCAATAATGTTTCATCCGCAAGACAGTACACTCAGGAGTGTAACACCCCCCTTATTCTGTACTGCAGTTTCGGAAATTGATCTACCTGATGTGGGAATAGAACTACAGCCTTCTGCACCAAAGGTGAGTGTGCACTACCTCTTGCATCACTGACACTGCTAATCTTCTTGTAAAGTAGTTTCTGGTAAAAGAAAGACTGATTCCTCTTTCCCTGAAGACATTCACAATTCTGAATTTTAACAGGAAGATGCAGGGACTGATTAAGGCTTTTGTCCTCAGATTTCTGATTCAGATTCAGAGGAGAATTCAGATTCTGATTCTCCCTGTGGGGGGTTCTCTGTCTCTTAGACTATTACTAGAATGTCCCAGCGTTTTCAGTGAGAGAACACTGAGGTTTCTCAGTCCCTCAGACAGTACTATGAGTTGTTACAGAAGGATTTTCCAGTACATACCCCCAATCATCCTGTTCTGTCTGCTTTAGAGGATGTATATCTTACTGCCTGCATTTTTCCTGATAGCCAGCTGTCCCTAAAAAGGTAGATAGGGTGTATAAAGATACTTGGTATTTTATTTTTGTACACACTATTCCCAAACCTGACCCAGCAGCTATAGCCTTGGTTGACCCCTCTGCTGCTAAGCACTTAGTTTTCCAGTCCTACTCTTTCTAATAAGGATGGGAAGGTTATTGATTGGTATGGGAAAAGTGTATACCTCTGCAACTTTGATTTTTCAGAATTTGAAATCGTCAGGCTCAAATGTTAACATTTGTACTGACAAACTGAAAGTATGAGGAATGTTTTATCTACAGTTTCGTCTCGTGAAAAAAAAAAAAGATCTGTTGGAAATAATTTGGTTTCTTCTACTGTACAGGTCACTACTGTTTGTAGTATGTGTATGACTCTGTTGATGCTTTTTCCAGGGTTATGGCCACTGTTACTGTTTTAAGGAGGTTTGCATGGTCCTATTCTCAGAACCTTCCAGATGTAAAAAAAAAAAAAAAAAAAAAATATTGAGATTTTAAATTCTCCCTTGGATAGAGAATTAGTATTTGGTCCATCTGCTGCTAAGGTGATCAAGAAGTGTGATGAAAGGGTCAGTCTGATCTCGGAAATTTTTAAGATTTTTCAGCACTGTTTTTCCAAATTGTCCAAGGGAATTTCTTTTTCCTCATCTGATTTTAGCAAAATAAAGAAGAAATGGCAGGGGATTCCAAAAAGAAGTCTTAAACCTTCCAAAACCAAGGACAGTTCAACAAGCATGAATGACCGTTCAAGAGATTGTAACCCCTCACACCGTGGCCCCTTTTATCTTCCAGAAGATCTGAATCTCCATCTTTCTTTGTGGCGACAGATTGTTTCAGACAAATGGTTGTGAAAGTGATTCATCAGGATTACAGATGGCAATGACAAAAGGTACTCCTTTCCAGGGAGTCATTCCTCATCCTGCAGACCAAATTCTTTTGTTTCCACCTGTTCTTCATCACATGCTGTCCCAAGGAGTGATAAAATGAATTGTTGGTAGTGGGTGCTCCCATGTGATATAAGCATTTTCTACAATGCTTTGTGGCTCATGTTTCCCTTGTTTTTCAGCTAATTCAGTATTATAGTGTTTGCACAATCCACAGTGCAACAGTCTTGCCACATTATTATGCTTTTCAGTATACAGTCCTTCTGCTATTAGTGTATATCACAACCAGCAACAAGATGTGTGACTGTTTCCAAATGTGTTTTACAAAACCTTCATTTGTCTGTTTCTCCCACATAATCAATGGGGCAGCAAAAGCCGACACACTCTGGCTAGGCTTATAAATGCCCTTGGGCAGATAGCCTAGTACCTACCTACCTACCTAAACCATAACAACCAGTTCCTCCTTCCCAGGTGGAGAAGAGGTTTTATTCAAAGGTGTTCCTAGTACCTAAGAAAGAAAATGCTTGGAGACCAGTTTTGGATCTTTCTTTCCTAAACCTGTTTGTGATACTGCCCAAATTCAAAATGATGTCACTTCACAACCTGTTACCTTTTCTTACTCTTTCAAGTTTCCTAGTAGCACTAGACTTAAAAGATGCTTATTATCACATCACTATTTATCCAGCCCTCAGGCACTTCTACCTTACCCTTTGAACTTTCTACTGCATCAAAAGTGTTCACAAAGTGTCTAGTTCCAATTATAGCTCATTGCAGGCTACTGGATATCCACATTTTCCTTATTTAGATGACTTGCTTATGTTTGCAGAGTTTTAGACAAGCTGGGATTCCAAGAGAATATTCAGAAGTGTTTCTTGACTCCGTTACACAGGATTGTGTTCTTGGGATGTCAGCTAGACACCTCAGTTCAAAGAGCTTTTCTCCACAGGGGAAAATATAGATCTTTATTTAGAACTTTTTCTAAGATTTTTAACACTGACTTCATTTATTGTGTGGGAATACCTTAGGATTTTGGGTCTCATGGCATCTATGACTCTCCTGATACCCTTGGCAAGACTTCACATGAGAAAGATACAGTGGTACTGAAATCTCTTTTTTTCCCAGCATCAGCACCTTTTATCTGTTCCGATCCCAATATTTGGGTTTTAAAAACGAAAAGGAGCTTGGCTAAAGGCAAAATGCGATAAATAAATCCAAACACAGTTAACTGGTGAGCACTTTCGTCCACTTTATTGAAATTAAGTTCTTCAGACAAATGTTAACCCCTCCCATATATGCTCGCATTGTCACATGACTTAATACTTAAGCACCTTCAAATTCAAAATGCTTCCTTAAAAAACAGTTTCCCCCGAGATATTTTATACCTCTTATACACGCACAAACACATGTATAGCATTAGTGCACATCCTGACATTAAAATTCAATGAAAAAAATCACACATATGAAAGTATGAATAAAAATTTGAAATGTAAACATTAAAAAACAAAAGTATATGAAAGCTTACCCTATTTCTAACGTGTTAAACTTTTTAATTTTAACATGCAGGCAATGGAACATTGGCCATTAAGCCCTGGAAAACAATATGCATTCAGAAGCAATTGCCACCACAGTTCTTGTTTCTCCAATATTAATCCCAAATTTCCACCCTAACATTTAACTTTATTTGGTCTGTGACTTTAAACTTAAATGAATGCCCTGGATTTCCCCGTACATGCTTTGCTAGAGCAATATTTTCTTTTCCTTTTTATTATACTGTATATATGCTCATATATTATTTCTTTTAGTTTACGTTCGGTTTTACCTATGTAAAAACTGGCACAGTCATTACATTTCCCTAAATAGATGACATTCTTAGAATTGCAGTCATATTTTCCACTAATTTTAAAGAATCTATTATTGATCTTATATTGCATGCCTGTTTCTATATATTTACAATAATGACATGCCTCACATCTGAACATGCCCGTTGTTCTAGACATAGTCCATACTTCCCTTTCCAGAATGTATTTTAAATTAGTTCCTTTCCTATAAATTATACTGGGTGTTAATCCCAATGTATTCCTACATTGTGTTCTGTAACAGTGTCACCCAATTTTTCTTCAAAATCTTTCCTATAAGAATCTTTGTTAAAGGAAGTAATAAAACTCATCTCATATTGCTTATCTGTACTCATTTCCTTTAAATTAAGACATGTCATATTTAAATCTTCACAAGTGGAGCACTCTGCAGATCAAATTAGTCTGAACTTGGGAGAATGCAGTTTTCTCTCATTCTTCTCACTGTAACAGGGTAAAGGAAGATGTCCTTCTTTTCTCATGTTGCAGTATTCCAAACCTTTGGGTTATCTTCTGCTTACTACGCAAACGTTCAGCCAGTATACAAAAGCTTCTAGTCACTGCTAGATACGTGGGATGTCTGACATAGGTTGAGGGAGTGTGGGCCATAAATGTGACGTATGCACGTACCTTTCCTCAGAACTTTTTTGCCTGCAGTCAGACGTCAGCTCTTTCTACTGTCCCTGCCATTGGATCTTCTCTTTTAAAGATAAGTACCCCATTGGGGCCATTTTTTGTTTGCTTTGGGTCACTGCATGTCTGTTTAGGTTCATGTCATCCATGAAAGGAAAGTGCATGTGCGGACGTCAGATTCCCCATAAGGGCACCCACGAGCTCTGCCTTTTCTGTTTAGGGCGTACTCACAACTATAAAACCTGCACCATCTGTCAGGCCTTCATTCCTAAGACACTCAGCAGCCGTCTGCATGGTCTCAACATTTATTTAGGAAACCAGCATTTCAAACGCTTAGCGTTAGCTGTGGAAGGGCCGTCTGGTCACTCCATTGAGCCACCCAAAAAGAAGACCAAAGTTTCTAGGCCTGAATCTACTGCTGCACCTCCTCCACCGACATCCCTCTTGTTGCCGACATTGGCCTGGAGGAACATTCGGAATCCGCCAAAATGGATATAGTGGGTATCATTCAGGAGGCCGCAGAACCTAGAGTGGAAGGCACGTCTGTGGAGGTTTAGCAGACATTGGCCACCAACGATGAGGGGGAACTTCGGCTTGTTTCGGCCACCCAGACAGCCTCTTCCACTGCTACAGAGCTTACCCAACCTAGGCCTCCCTTAGGCCCTATGCCCTCTAGAACTTCCCAGAAAAGGAAGCAGAAGTCCAAGCATGTTTCACCCCCCCTGCAGAAAGCCAACCAGAGTGGGCAACCCTTCTCACAATGTTTGTATAATGCATTCATGGCCCTAAGGCCTGCTATGACTGCCTCTCCACCAGTTGCTCCTCCACTTATTAGTCCAAGGTCTCAGGTTGAAGACATCCCTCAACCTGAAGCTTAGGATTCCTCTGACTCCTCCTCAGAGAACTCGCTTTCCTATGTGTCTCAGATGCCATCTGCCCCTTGGTTGTGCTTCCCCAGAGGAGGACTCTGCTGAGACAGACTCTCCAGTCGAGGATCTCACTTTTGGTGAGACCATCTCTAAAATGAGAGAATTCTTTAAGTGGGATTCGTCTGAGATGTCAGTGGTCCAAAAAAGATACTATGAACTTCTGCAAATTGACACACCTGCTCCTTCTGCTATTCCACCTGCCTTGTCTGCTTTCTTGGATGCTTTCATTGCAGCTTCTGTGAACCCATATTCACAAACCCCTGCCCCTCGAGGTCTGACAGGTTCTATAAGGTCCCTGAGGTAGCCAAATTTTTGATCAAATGCCCAGTTGCAGACCCTGGCACTGTCTCAGTCTCTGCTGATAAGCCTTCAAAACTGCTTCCTTCCACATCTTTCCTCCCCACAGACAAGGACAGCAAGGCCATGGAGCATATTGGCAAAAAAAAATATATATGTACTTGTGCTACTTTGGCCTTCATGTCAAAGTTTGCCCTAGCCCTTTTGGCCCAGGCCACCAAGCTCTTATCAGACCTCCTTAATTCTCCTTCTAAGGCACAAATTTCTAGCCTCCTTTCCCTGCCTTCCCAGGTCACTAGGCATTCAATTAGATGCAGTTATGATGCTGCAGAAGCTTCTGCAAGACCTGCTGAATCTGCTTCAGTCCTGAGAAGATATTCTTGGCTAAGATTACAGCCTTTGCCTGTGGACATTAGGGGCAAACTTCTGGAAGTACCCCTGGATAACTCTGCCCTTTTTGGCACAAAATTGGCTGAGTTATTAAAAACTCTTCAACAAAAGAGGAAGGAGCTACAGCATTTAAAGCACTTGTTTGTATCTCCTATACCCAAATTTCATAGGACCTACACTTCCAAATCCCAGTTCATCAGACACTCTGCTCCACTTCACCTTCCAGGGGCGGAAAGAGCACCAGGAAGCAACAGACTACTCCTAGACCTCCTCAGACCCCTGGCCAGAAACCGCAGTTTCAGAACAGAGCAGGTAGTCTGTGACTACCTCCTTCTGTTGCTCAATTCCCCTGATTTCTTTCCCCTGTCTGTCCCTAAGGCTGTCTCAATGTCTTCCAGTTTGGGAAAGCATTACCTTAAATAGCTGGGTCTTGTCCATTATAGAAAAGGGTTATTTTATGACCTGGATCACGCTACCCTCCTTGAGGGGCATCACACAGCCACCCAAAGAGCAGCTCCCCTTTTACCAACCAGTCATAGACAGTCTGCTTATTCAAGGGACAATACAACCCGTCCCCCTAGCAGAAAAGGGAAGGGGATTTTACTCAAGATTCCTCTTAGTCCCAAGGAAGGATGGACCACGGAGACTGATCCTAGATCTTTCCCACCTCAATCTTTTCCTACAAGTACCCACCTTTTGTATGCTTACCCTCCAGATCCTCTTTCCTTCGGTAATGCCTCAGGGATTCCTAGCCACTTTGTACATAAAGGATGCCTACATACACATCCCCATAAGGACCAACTACAGAAGATATTTACGTTTTTCTGTGGGTTCCTCACACTTTCAGTTCTCTGCTTTGCCCTTTGGACTCTTCTAGCAAAAAGAGTATTCACCAAGTGCTTGCCTCCAGTGATTGCCTACTGCAAGACCCAAGGGATTCAAATCTTCCCATACCTTGACGACCCCCTGATTCGGACAGAATGTTCCAGGTCCCTTCAGTGCCAATTATAAACATTTATATTAGTCCTGCAAGCACTGGAATTCAATATAATTTACCCCAGGTCCAATGTAAATCCCTCATAAGACCAAGTTTTCCTTAGGTGCAGAATATTGATGGATGACATGAGGGCATTTCTTCCACCTCAAAAGGTAGAAACCTAAAGCAGTACCTAGTCTTTGTCCTCCACACCACTGCCTTGACAGCCAGGCAATAACTGAGACTACTGGGCCATATGGCATCCACTATCCCAGTGCTGCCGTTGGCAAGACTCCACATGAACAAATTGCAATGGTACCTGAGGTCTATTTGGGCACAACACTCACACCCCCTTGAATACAACATCCCTTTCTTTCCATGTCTCAGAAAAGAGATCCTTTGGTGGTTGCACTTGATTTCACCAAGTGACACTTAACCCAGGGCTTCCCTTACAAGCCACCCCCCCCCCATTTCAGGAGATGTACACAAATCCCTCAGATCTGGGTTGGGGAACTGCCATGGGCAACCTCAGAGTACAGGGTACTTGTTCAGACTCCTTCAGACAGGAGCATATTGATATCAAGGAAATGAGAGTAATCCTTTTTGCTCTAAAGGCCTTTCCGACTTCCTAAAATTGTTCACAGACAACACTACAGTTCTGTGGTATGTGAACAAGTGGGGGGGGGGCACAAAATCTTACTTGCTGTGTAGACTTGCACTGCCAAGTCTGGGAGCTGGCGAGCCAATAGGGAGTCCATCTGCAGGCAGTATACATCCCTTTAGCCAAGAGCACTCAGGCAGATACCTTGAGCAGGTCCAGGTCACAATCCCACGAATGGATGCTTCACAAGGATGTGTTCCTGGACATAGTCCACAAGTGGAGTACACCACAGATAGATCTGTTTTCCTCTCCTCTGAACAGACAACTTCCATTATTTTGCACCAGGCTACCCAGGCCCCTCCTGAGCGCAATTGAGGCCTTTTCAGTCTCATGGAAGGAGATGTTTCTCTATGCGTTCTCCCTCTTCTCACTTGTTCAAAAAGTCCTACTGAAAATCCAGCAGGACAAACCAAACATCTTGCTGGTGACTCCCTTTTGGCCAAGACAGCATTGGCTCCCCCTCCTCCTCATTTTGCCAGGGGCAGTCATCACAAGTTACCTCACAGAGTGGACCTTCTCACAAATGACAAGGGATCCCTAATCCATCCCCACCTAGAGTCTGTGAACCTTAATCTGTAGGTGATAGGATTTTGATCCCTCACAGACACCTTTATACAGAGGATGTGCTTACAGTCCTGCAGGAGGCCAGGAAACATAATACCAGGAGATCTTATTTGTCTAAGTGGAAAAGATTCTCCATGTGATGTCTACAAAGACAGCTGGACCCTTTTCAAGGTGAAGTTCCCTTGGTACTGTTGTATCTGTGTGAACTCTTGCATACAGGGTTGGCATATTCCTCTGTAAAGGCCTACCGTGCTGCAATTTTGGCTTGTCTGCCTCTTGATCCCCTTTAGCATCTTGGCTACCTGAAAAATTATTCTTAAAGAGAGTACTGCATTTCAGGCCCCCCAGGAAGCCGGTTCCACCCCCATGGGACCTGAATTATGTTTTAGAAAAGCTCATGGTTGCCTACTTTGAACCAGCATCTAAAGCTTCTCTGAAACACTGTACTTGGAAAACTGTACTCCTGGTAGCCCTAACATCAGCCAGAAGAGTGTCAGAGCTACAGGCCCTCATGCCAATACCTCCTTTTCTCACCTTCCACAAGCATAGGGTGACCCTTAGGAACAATCTCTCCTTCATGCCCAAAGTGGTCAATGGCTATCCTTAAACCAATGTATTCATCTGCCCACCTTCTTCCCACATCCACAGAATGACAGTGAGAGTCTTGCATTCCCTTAATGTTCACAGCTGAGATTTTACCTTGACAAGACCAAGTCAATTAGAAAATCAGACCAGTTGTTTGTCTCCTTTCATCCCATGGCTCTGGGAAAAGCAGTGACAAAACAGACCATCTCTGCCTGGATTTCAAGGGACATTGCCTTCTGCTACATGTACCATGAAAACATCTAAAATCCAAAATTAAGGCTCACTCTACTTAGGGCTATGACTTCATCTGGAGCCTTCTTCAAGGGACCAGACACTGCTTCCATTCTAGAGGCAGATACATGGACTTCTGTCCATACCGTTACCAAATATTGTAGATTGAATCATATTACCAGGTCTACAGCGGGATTTGCAAGGGCAATCCTTCATGGATTTCTAGAAAATAGTTCCACGCCTCCCCCTCTTCTTCCCTTTGATCTTTGGCACTCACGCAAAGGTCTGGAATACTGCAACATGAGAATAAAAGGACATAGAATAGCTGTGTAAAATCTTACCATAACCATAGATGCCCTTATCTTCCATGTTGTAGCATTCCTTCCCTCCCTCCTTCCCCTTCTTTCAGTAAACTGTCCCTTCTTGGATGACACAGGACTTGTACAGCTATCCTGGGACTGGGGTCTGACTGGGGCGTTCCGTTCTGAGGAAAGGTAGGTGCAGACGTCACTTTTATGGCCCATGCTCCCTCAGCCAATGTCAAACATTTCACGTACCTAGCAGAGACTAGAAGCTTTTGTATACTGGCCAGACATTCGGGTTGTAAGCAGAGAATAACTGAAGGGTTTGGAGTACTGCATCATGGAAGAGAAGGACATCTATGGTTATGGTAAGATTTTTCACAACTATTCTTTTGTAGAGGATCCTTCCTCTGTCGGGTGACGAGAGAGATTCCTGTATACAAAGGAGATTCCTCTTTCTTTTCATATTCTTTTCCTCCATTTCCTTATTCTGTTTTATTTTTTTATCCAATTTATTTCTTTGAACGTTAACTTCCACAACATTGCATAATTCAGAGAAGAAACACCAGACCGGTCTTCATCTCCCCCTGGTAGCCAAGAATGACATAGTTTCACGTTGTCAAGTCCTTGTCAGTATAGGAGTCTCTTCTGTTTCTAGCCAAGAGGTTTGAGCATGGTTGATGTAACAGCTGACTTTATCTCAAGGTCTGACTCTTGTATACCTTCTAACCAAGCTTCACCTGACTGAAGCTGCTAGGGAATATTTCCACAAGGTATATATGCTGTGCTGAATGGAATAAGTTCTCAGTTTGGTCAGGACAGTACCCACATTTTTCCTGTGTTTTTAGTCTACATTTAACTGTATTATATGGGCATCTGTTATTCTGTGGCCAGTAAGCATGCATGCACTTGGTATTTCTGCCTACTAAGACCTTGTGGAGGGCAATATTGTAAGCCAGCAGTGAGGAGCATCAAGTAGTTCCCTAAGAAGATTCTGTATCTCCATCACCATTGAGAATCGCCTGCCATACATGGAATTTGAACTTCAAAGGTGATAGGCTTGCCTATTCCCCACTTGAACTGACTGGTTCAATGACAGTGAAATGTTTAACTTGGAGAACAGTTTACCTGGTTGCCATTACTTCTACTTGCAGGATCTCAGAGCTCTAGTCCCTTATGTGCAGGGAGACATTTTGGGCTTTTTCAAGACTCAGAGGTTCCTTAAGGCCAAACCATATTCACATACGCACAACAGTGATCACTGTATTGTCCAGGAAACAGACCATTCTTCCTCTTTTCTTTGTTATGACAGAACTCAAGGAAAGCAGGACATTCACACAGTGAATGTATTCTTCCAGCTCAGGTTTTACTTAAGCAAGTTCATAAGTTTAGGAAATCTGAACAGCCGTTCTTTACTTTTGATCCAGGGATGGAAGGGCAAGTGGGCACCATAGCCGGTTTTAGGCACCTGTGAGCCCTGTAGTCACTGGGAGCCTCCTGGTCTTGGGGGACCCCAATCACAACAGATTATCTTATTTTGTCATTTTGTTACGTTTGTCAGACCAACAAAAGCTAGTACAGCAATCTTATGTATTTAATAAACCAAGTGGGTAATAACTCCATAGAAAGAAAAATCCCAAGGATTGGCATTATTTCTCCTTCAGAATCAAAGATATCTCTGGTTGTAGTGACAATGTTTTGTCCAGTAGCAGGCTTCATAATTTCATTAAATGTTTACCATTGATAATTCAACCTTTGATTTAGTTGAATCCTGCTGGTGTTCATTCTCTCTGCTGAAGTGCACATCATAGTGGTATTAGGCACTTGAGATACTCATGGCTGTAGAGGAGCTCTAATCATCCTTGATGTATGGGACCACTGCAAAAGCTTCCACTGGTTGTGTGAAAATGAGAAATAAAAGATCAGTGATTCTCTGATTACGCACTGTATCCTGTAAAACTTAAGTCTCATTGCAGTCTGTTTTTGGATCCCTCACCTACTTCATCTTGCCTTGCTCTAGTAAGTGACCAGGGAATAGTAATTCTTTAGATCAGTCAGGAAAATAAAGTGAGATTAGTTAAGTACTGTTTTTCTGTATTTTGTGTGAATCTGTTCATCTGTGTTGTTTCAATATTTCGTGTGATTGAAACTCTAGTGTTTACTGTAAATAGATATTTAGTATTTGCATGTTCTTTTCTTATTTATTGTTAAATATATTTAAAATTTTCATTGTGGCTGGTCTTTTAGAGAATATTTTAATATATATTTGGTGACAACTGTGACTGCTCCTTAAAGCCTTGCTGTTGGTCAAACTACCATTTGTATTAATATTAATTTCACTCAGTATAATTGGGTATCATTGCAAGAGCATTAGAGTAGCTGGCTTTGGAGTGTCTGGTGGCGGTTTAACTCCCTTGTAGTTTGGGCATAAGGGAGCATATCTAGTAAATCTGTGCCAATCTCTCCCAGGTGTGTGCGTGTGTATGAAAGAGAGAAAATCAAATCACAAAAGTGTGTATGTCAGCTGTTTGGAGCAGGGACACAAAGCACTGGTTTCACAGAGAGGGTGCTGGAGAGCTTGGCTTGGACACTCGGCTAAGGTCTCAACTCTGTAGCTGTGCCAGTGGGGAGTCATATTGGGGACCTGGAGGAATACACAGAGAGAAATCCAGACCCTAAACCTAGTGTGTTCCCTGTGTGCACTTAATGGAAATTGCACTTGATGCAGAGAGCTGCATCTGGAAATACTGGGTGTATCCATTTTTATTCCAAGTGAGCATCCCTCACAATTGTCAGTGGTGAGGATTCAGGCTTCTTGATTACTGACCCAGAATGGGGACATCACTTCTATAATGGTTAAAAGAATGGCAAAAGTGATGTGAAAAGTGATAGCTATGGATCAGTGTAGTTTTGTGGCGGGGAGGGAAGCATTTGACAACATTAACAGAACATTGCTAATACAGAGGGAAGCAGAATGTAAGAAAATACCACTGTTGTTGATGGGTCTTGATGCAGAGAAAGCATTTCACAGAGTTAGTCAGGAATTTATGAGCAAGGCAGGGCAATGGAAACATTTGCATTCCTTGATAACATTATAAGGTTGAATAGGAGGATATATGTGGGATCAGAGGTGAAATTTAAAGTGGGTGGGTTCCTTTCTGTTAATTTCTGCTTGAGCAGAGGAACAAATCAGGGGTGTCCTCTTTCCCCTTTGTTATTTCTATTATATTTAGAATCATTGGCAAAGAAAATAAGGGACCCAGAATTTCAAAGATATAATTGGTATGGTAATCAAGAAAACTGGCTGTATTTGCAGATGATATTATTTTATACCTAATAAAACCAGAAAAGGGCATTAAAGTGTTGTGGAACATTCTGAGACATGTCTTTTTTGGGATACAAAATTAATGAAGCTAAAATAAAGGCAATTGCAGTAAATTATGTACCTACACAGAAATTGGTTCAGCAGTATCTGTATTTATGGGGACATGGTAAAGTGAAGTACTTAGGAGTATAGATTAGAAAGGATTCTGATGTGGCAGCTAACGATATGTGGGAAGAGACTAACAAAAGATGATGCAAAAACTGAGAAATTGGAAGTTCTGTTGTATGGATATAGATATTAAGATTCAAACTGTTAAATGGTTGTAGTCCCTTTAGTTTTATACATAGGTCAGGCTTATTTTTATCAACCACAGTAGAAGCTGTGGATAGCAGCTAATAAAGAGCTGAAGTATTTTTTCTAGGAGGGGAAGATGGCAAAATTCAAGTGGGATAAGTTGATTCTTCCAATAGAACAAGGCAGGTTGGGATTGCCCAATTTGAAGGAGTATTTCAGAGCAACACAGTTAAGGCTTCTGTCATAGCCAAGCAGAAAATTATAATTTAAAATGGAAAGGGATGATGATTGGGGGGGGGGGGGGCTCACAAAACAAAGAGAGACTGAGGTTTTAGATGCAGACCTTTAAGGAGAATAACAATAATCATACAGAATATTATATTCATAAAGTAGTACAATGTATTCTAAGAACTAAGCCAACACAGGAATGGAGAAAGGAGATTCTACTGATAGGGTTGACTGCAGTTAGGGATACAGACAGTAGGCAAGAGGGGGTTGGAATTTATTGGAGAAAACTGGCAAAGGAATCAAGGGATTGGGAGCAAATAAATAAAGATGTAATTGGAACTTATTTTTCTGGGAGTGAAATTAGTTGGCAGACTTTAAAGATTCCCTGCAGATTACTGTATCAGAGGTGTACTAGGTGAGCAAATTGGTGTGACGAGGCAAATTATTTTTCTCAGGTATGATATAGAATCAGAATTGCCTAGACATAATAAGGCCTTTTACATACAGGGGAGGAATGAGGTTTAAAAGAAGGCATGATTTGAATGTAATATTTAACTGACAATGATTGGGTAGATTATAAGCAGTCTGCAATGTTTGCAGCTGGAATTGTGTCAGTATGGTTTGTGATATAAGATGCTTGCAGCTAGGATTACATCAGTATGGTTTATTTTCATTTATATGAATGTATGATTGCTAATGTCATAAGTGATAATTTAATAAAAATGTATCTTGGTTAAAAAAAAAAAAAGAAAGAAAAGAATAAAGAGTTGAAGCATAGGTTCGTACAGAGTTTCTAAGTATGCGGTCCATGAGACTTTTAAGGAATCTACCCCAAATTCCCAATTGCCACAAAGCACTGCCTAGTTAAGGGACTTGCTCAAGGTCATATAGCAGGAAAATGAAGATGGAAAGCATCAAACCATGTACTGTTGGCACTAGAAGCAGAACTTCAGGCCACTGCATGTAATGCCAGACTTATCACAAGTTCAGTTAGTGGAACAGGAATGGGTTGCTGGATGCCTCAGTTCACTAACTGTTGTAACCATCTGGAACACAGTTTCCTGCCAAAGTACAAAGAGTAATTTCTAAGTCTTATGGAGCCCAGAGCATAAGTAGTATTTGGGTCATTATCAAGGAGTCAGTTTTGCTGAAGAGTGGAAAGAGAAAATCATAATGCCAGAAGACACCTATGCTGCAAAAATAAAAAGTTATCCAAAGGTAAGGAATAGAAAGTTGGTAATGTTTGGCTGCAGAATTGCAGAACATCACAGTAAGGAGAAAAAGAATACAACATTAGTTAAAAATTAAATGCAAGTGATAAAAGAACGTCCTACAATATTCCACCCCCTCAAAAAAATCTTCACACTGCAGGAACTGGGGAATAGAATTATTTTCCATTCCCTTACTTTTATTTGTCATTATCAAGAAGTCAGGTTTGTAGAAGAGTGATTTTCCTGTACTTCTACAAATCACTGTATGAGTAGAATAACAAGAAAATATAATGCTACAATGTCTGTGCCTCAGAAAAAAAGTAGTCCAAAGTTAAGAAATAGAAAGTGGTCATATTTTCTTTTGAAATTTACTTGGTAAGGGGAAACAAGAACATGACATTAGTTGTAAAACAAGTGGAAATAAAGCAATTTCTACAGCATTCAGGTAAAATAAATAAAAATATTTTCTTTGCAGGCACTGGGGAACAAAATATTCTCATATCCCTTCCTTTCCAATAGGGGCTGTCAGTCATGAAACTGAAAGAATCTCTAAGGGCAGTGACAGTTTTGACATCTCAGTAATAATGTGCATACCTCTCAACCTGTTAGCATAAGAAGTCTGGACAAAGGTCCAAAAATAGGGACACATTTTAAATATTGCTCTTATAAACTTAGAAAGTTGCTAGAATAACAGTATCTGTGTTGTTATACATTTTCTGAAGGATAGGAAGTATTAAACTCAAATGTGTGTCATTATTTAGTGATTCTAATCCTTAAATCATCCCAGTGATTTGTAAAAAAAAAAAAAAAAAAAAAAAACATTTTTATGAGGAACAGACCAAAACTATGCGGCAAAAATCTGGACTTTTTGTGAAAATCTGTACATTTGAGAGGTTTGAATTGGGAGAGAGGACTGTCAGTTTATCTTGGACTACAAAAAGATACTTTGAGCAAAGGCCTGCAATTTAGGAACTTTGTTGGTTGCAGCTGTATGACTCCTTAGTACAATGTAAAATGGACTCTGAGACAAACATAAATGATGGTCATTCCAGGAAGAAAAAAAAGAAGCTGTCCTGCTGCAAAAGGTGAGTGTGATGACAGTGAGTGACACTAATCCCATTATATGTCAGTGGGACTGGAATACACCATTACTTTCTTGTGTCTAGCATGACTCGTATAAAACAGACTTGAAATTGTTTATGGAAAAGAGAAATGGTCGAAGAAAAACAAGATCATTCTGATATGTTAAGCCCGCATTGGCAGCCATTTGTGGAAAAACAAGTTAAAATTCTATAAGAAGCATTTAGAGTGATTTTGATGCATTAAAATAGCTCAGAAAACAAAGACAGAGTGAAAAAATAGAATGTTTAGTTCTAAGGCAGAGTGTTCTTTTAAACCACTCTCTGTATACTTGGAACTGAACTTGGCAAATTGCAACTAATGCAAAACTCCACAGCTCCAGTTGCTTACACGTACTTTTGGTTACCTCCATAATACTCCAGTTTTGTAGGACACTGCAGTGTCTGCCAGTTTAGTAGTAATACATTTAGCTGTGCTCCGTTTAGGTCCCCATTGCTTAACAAAATTTTTTGGTTCCATGCGGTCTGGTCCAGGCCTTTGTATTCATTATTTTTGGGGTTGTTGGAGATTCCCACTGGAAATATAAGTTTTTTCTTTATCTTGTAATGCACAATTCTCTGGAAGAGCATCCCCAGTAGGTTTGGGAATAACTAGTACTAGTTAGTTTTAAGAGGACCCTTTTCCACATTGGTATGTGCAGTACCATGAATGTTACTGCTTTTATGCATCAAATGTTTTCACTTGCCATTTATTATTTAGGGCCACTGTACATTGTTACTTGTTTGCTGCTTCTGTTTTATGTATACAGTGCTTAGCTTACATGTTAACAATTGGAAACTTGAATGTTATTGTTTAGCTATTGGTTGGCAAGCAGATCCTGGGGGCATGTAGGAGCAACTTCTTTCTCATGATTTTTTTCCATTGTAACTCATTCACCACCTTACATACTTTACTTCAGCAGTGTATGATAGTTTTAAATGTTTTGCTTCATTTTCTACCAGATGTGCCCCCAAATGCCACATATCAGTTTTTCCCGCGGTGGTGCAGTGGTTAGCGTTTCTCTGTGGAGTCTGCATGTCCTCCCCTTGGTCGAGTGACATTTAAAGACATGCAGGTAGGGCCGTGCATAAATGGGTGTGCCTTCTTTGAAGGTTGGGCATCGGGCTGGCAACTCAGCACTGTAAAAATCCACTGCCAATCATTAGCTGACCGGAGTTCCACTGTGGCGACCCCTAACCGGGAAAAGCTGAAAGACATTCTTTTTTTAGTTTTTCAACCCATCAGTCTTCTTAACTTCTGGCCATACCTGAGGTACAGAATTGAAACTATTGCCTTAAAAGTCCTTGGCCATCTGAGATTCATTCGGCTTTTTCCGGTTAGGGGTCACTACAGCGGAACTCTAGTCCGCTAATGATTGGCAGTGAATTTTTACGGTGTCGAGTTGCCAGCCTGGCACCCAACCTTCAAAGAAGGCATGCCCACACAAGCGCGCACCTACCTGCATGTCTTTAAATTCATGGCCAGAGTTCTGCTGTGATAGTTCTTTTAAAATGATAGCGGGTAAACGTTTAGTGAATATTAACATCTGGCATTGTAAACACTCGATAAGGTTTGAATTAGGCACATTTTTCTTTCATTTTTATAAACTTTTGTTGTTATACATTTATTTATTCCCAGTGAGTAATGTCTATGTTGAAGTGGCAGTCATGCTTGTATGTGAAACAGATAACTTTGAATTCAAGACATGTCATATTGTCAATTGATGGAGTGGGGACATTCTGAAGTTAACATTCTTCATAATGCTGTGTGTTTAGTGTTTGTAATGATATTTTCTTTCTTTTGTTAGCCTGGTAGCAGACTTCCCTCGTGGCATGGCAGAGTGTCAGGAACCAGAATTGGGTCTAGAAAAGTTGCTTTCAGAAAGGAAAGAACTCCTTAAGAACCAGGAGGAATTTCAGGTAAGCTGAACAGTGCACAGGCTTGTATGCCTATGTATATATATATATATATATATATATATATATATGTGTGTGTGTGTATATATATATATATATATATATATATATATATATATATATGTGTGTATACAGTCTTTTGCTGAAGTACCCACTTTACAAATATCCTCAATCTGTTAGTAGACAAGGTGAAGTAGGGCCAGAGGGAGAATTAAGCCACTTATGGACCAGTTATCTTTTTAGTTGGGTGCTCAGAGGAGGTTACAAGAATACATTTTTAACAGTAGTATCAGTTGGGCATTGTCAGGTTATATATTTGGTAATACAAGTTTCAAGAGTTTGAGCCCATTTTATTGTCCATGCTTTGAGAGGGTTATGAGAGAAATGTATCCAGTATAGTGTCTGGAGATCCTGCCATTCAGCTGTTGCCCCTTGATGAATTAAAAAGTGGTAAAAAACAAGTGTTGCAGCTACTGAGTTGTAACTAATGTGCGTTTGTGTTCAAGAGAATGAGCTTTTAACGTTGATACTTTGGAATTGTTTGAAGTAAGTGAGTGTTAGTGATGGAAGATCTTGTGAGAATGGCTTGCATGTATTCAGAGGTATTTAGGTATGGGAGCAAGACAGGTACTTTGACAAAACCACATACATTGAAGTCCTGCTTATTAAATCCCAAATGCAGAATTGTAGAATCTCAAGATGGAATATATCATCAGCCCAAGCACTTCCAACAACATATTTTTTTTGCTCTAAGATGTGGTGACCTTATTTGATGATGTTGCATAATGCACATAACTTTTTATTCTCTCAGCATGGTATTTTCAAGTTTCATTGTGTGAGCCTTTGTCATTTTGAAGTGTGGGACTAAATGTGAGAAGCTGTCAAGAAGTCTTTTTCTAAACCCTTGTATTAAATTATCATCAAAGATGTAGGCACACTTACATTAATAGAAAAACAAATAATTTTAACATTCTTGCATGCATTATACAATATGTATATTTTCTATCTTTATAGAAACAGTCATTCACTCCAACATTACATAAATAGCTCAATCCCTGCCTTACATTAAACCTTACTCCTCCTCCTGAACATTCTTCTTCTTCTGGCTTTTTTCCGGTTAGGGGGCACCACAGCGGATCACCTGTCCGCTCATGATTGGCAGTGGAGTTTTACAGTGTCGAGTTGCCAGCCTGGTGCCCAACCTTCCACAGAAGGCACACACACACACACACACACACACACACACTCACGCCTAGGGCCAGTTTAGAGTGTCCAATCCACCTACAGCTTGTCTTTGGGATGTGGGAGGAAACCGGAACACCTGGAGGAAACCTGCGCAACCACAGGGAGAACATGCAGACTCCCCACAGAAGGCACCCCAGCCGAGGATCAAACCAGAGAACCTCTTGCTGCGAGACGGCAACCTCCTTCTCCTGAACATTACTCTACATATTTTGTTCCCACAAATTCCATTTATTTCTCTGTAATTTGCTCCTTCCCTTTTCTAAGGATCCCACTTCCAGTTATTTTCTCTCTCTAATAATGTTTGGTACTGTAGTTACAATTCGTTTAGATTTTGATTTCCATTTTCTACTATTTTTTTTGGTAATCAGTAGAGTTAAACGTAGTAAGGCCTTGTGTAGGCAATTCAGATACTCTGTCCTGGCTCAAAAGAATCATTTCCTTAGTTATAGTCATTTGTTTTATTTATTTATTTAATTTGATATTTGTTTACCGGGAAAGTTCATCTGAGTCAAAAGACCCCATTTTCAGCTGAGGCCTTGGGAGAAAAGCTCCCACGTAACAGACAATTATGTACGTATAGATAACTATATATTTGTTTTATACAGTGAAATAGGTAGTTAATCTTTATATGTAGTAATATATATTCAAGAATTTTAATTTCATATACAGAGTAATATATTCACATCCAGGAGCAAACATAAAATAAAATTCATGTCTTCAATCACATGGTAGATAGGTTTTCATGTCGTGATGCATGTAATTCTTTAGTTCTTCCTTGTCATAAGATACAGAGATATGTTGTTGAGCAGCCATTACCGTACAATAAATAGAGGAGAAGTTTAGGTAAGGTTAGCCAGGAGATGAACATGAGCATAGCCATGTATTGTTAAAATGTTATTTTAGGTAGGATTTGAAGGCTTTCAGGTTAATAATTGTTCTTGTGGTTGGGGGAGAGAGTTCCAGATTTTAGCTACAGAGTAAGAATAGAGGCTTTGTCCTGATACTTTTGAGGGACTTGAAAATGGTTAGGAGTTGCTTGTCTTCAGACGTAAGGGTTCTGTTGGGAGTGTAAGGATTTATTATATTTCTCAGGGCTGGGCATACTAAAGGTTTGTACATGATGATGTGTAGGGCTAAGAGCTGGACATAATGTAAGTAGTTAGGGAGTTCAAGCCATTGTAGCATATGTAATGCTCTACAATGGTGTGTGTTGGTCTTTGAGTTGGTATCAAACTTTGCCACTTTGTTGTAACATCGTTCTAGTTTTGATCTGATAGTGGACTGTAGGTTAGTGAGAATTGTGGCACCATATAGTAGAGAGAGAGGTGTGTGACTCTGGTTGCTGCATTCAGGAAGTGTTTGTTCCTATAGAGGATACCAGGTTTCTGGTGGGTTTTCTTAATGTTATGCTGAATGTGGAGATGACACTTAAGTTGATTGTCAATAATGACTCCTGGCATTTTAGTGTGGGGCACTATTTCAGTAGCAGTGTTGCCTGCAGAATGGATTTTAAACTGGTTTGTGTCGAGAGGGTTTTTTTTGGCATAAAGAAAAGAAGTTTTTTTTGTAGGGTTAAGGAAGAGTCGAGAGTTAATGAACCATGTTTCAGCAGAGGCAAAAGTTTGTTGAGTGATGGAGCGCAGTTGGGGAAGTCTGGGAGAGGGGCAGATGATGGTAGAGTCATCTTTATATTGTAAGAGTGTTCCTATGGATGAGGACGTATACAAGTTTTTTGTAAAAATATTAGAGTAAGGGGCCAAGGATGGAACCCTGTGGGACTCCTGTGGGGGTGTGAAGAAAGGGAGAGATGGTATTTCACCATTTTACAGCTTGTTTTCAATTTTTTTAGGTAGCTATGAAACCACTGTATGGTGGGAGGTGAAAGTCCCAGGCTGGAGAGCCTAGCCAGGAGTAAGGTGTGTGAGACTGTGTCACAGGCTTTTGATAAGTCAAGAAATAATGCCGATACAAAGTTATCTGTGTCTGTTGCCCTATTTACAGTGTCAGTGAAGGATAGACGAGCTGTTATTTGGACGGAAACCTTGTTGGGTGTGGATAAGGAAGTTGTTTTGTAGTAAATATTGCATGAGTTGCTGGTAAATGCATTTATTTTGGAGATGGGAGTTAGTATGGCTGTAGGCCAGAAGTTAGTTAGTTCAGTAGAGCTTCAGCCTTTGTGGATAGGAATAATATGTGACATTTTCCAGATGTTGGGAACGTTAGATTCAGAGAGAGACCTGTTGATAAGAATACTGATGGGATATGCAACAGAGTCCGAGTCAGCAGCTAATTTAAGGTATTCAGGTGGGAGGTTATCTGCTGAGGTCGAGCAAGGTTTTAAGTTTTTGCAACAATTTTTTATGAGAGTTGTAGGAATGGGTTGAAAGTTGAAGTTGGATGGGTTATTACAAAGAGGATTTGGGCTGTTATCATGGTGAAGGTTAGAGAGTAAAGTTGAGGCATGATTGATGGTAGCTGTGGAAGATGAGGAGCTGGGGTTGTGGGAACTGGAGGTCAGAGAAGCTATAGATTGTATAAAGTGCATGTTGAAGTCATTACCTGTTTGTAATGGTGGGGCATCAGGGCAAGGGCAGTGTTCTTTTATGGCCCCGAGGTTAAGTAGGGATGAGTTGGAGGACCATAATTTCTTAGGGTTAGCTCTATGTTCATGTTGTATGTGGGTGTAATATAATTGTTTGTCTTAGTTTACTAGCTTCTTTACTTGGTTGTGGCATTGTCTGAGTACTAGTAGAGTTTTGTTTTGTTTCCAGTGATCCCAGGCTATGTCCTGTTTTTTTTTTTAATGAGAGTTTTACAAGCTTTTGTTAACCAAGGAGCAAGATTGTTTTTGATTCTTTTTGTGTGCAGTAGAGCAAGGGTATTAAGTATATTTAGAAAGCAGTGTTGAAATACTGAACGGTTGCGTCTAGTGGTGGTTGGCCACAGTGGTGCAGTAGTTAGCATTGTCACCTCACCGCAAGAGGTTCTGCAGTTCACTTCTTGCCTGGAGCACCTTCTAAGCGGAGTCTGCATGTCCTCCCTGCAGTTGAGTGAGTTTTAAAGACATGCAGGTAGGTGCGTGTGTGTGTGTGCCTTCTGTGAAGGTGGGGCACCAGGCTGGCAACTCGACACCTTAAAAACTCCACTGTCAATCAGTCTGTGGACCGGTGATCCACTGTAGCAACTCCTAACAGGAGAAGTCGAAAGACATTGCTAGGAAAGTAGTGTTGAAATACTGAACTGTGCATCTAGTGGGGGAGGTTTAAGAATTAACCAGTTTATATTCTTTGAGTTCATTGAATTTAAATTAAAGGAAGAAACAAGAGTGCAGCTCTGGTACTGGAAGAAAACAGTAGCTAATAACAGCAAAACAATCAGCAAATTGCCCACTGAATTGTAGTAGTTGGGCTGGATTGTTTCAGAGACATTGTAAAACAATTTGGTTTACTTTCTGAAACAGATTATGAATTGGTTAGTGAGTTCATGGACTTGGTGTTAAACAATAACTTTCTGACCTTTGAGGATGAATTTTACAAGCAAACTCTTGGAGTGGCTATGGAGGCCGGATGCGCCCCCATCTTTGCAAATGCTGTCTTATTAAGATGGGAATTAGAACTTTTTAAATTCCCCCTCTTTTCCAAATGTGCTGCCTACTTTAGATACTGCGATGATTTACTTATCATTTGGGAAAGAAGTGCCAATGAACTTGAAAAATTCATGCTACAGTTACAAGCCAGCACCTCCTTTTTAAACCTCATATATTCATTTGAACATGACCAGATTAATTATCTTGACACTGACATCAGAAAAGGAGTTAATGAAGAATTCACTACCAGGATTTACAGAAAATCCACTTACTGTAGCACATTTCTTTTTTTCACCAGTTGCCATCCCTTCCATCAGAACAGGGGGGGTGGTAAAAAGTCAGTATATCAGAACCTCTCGGTTGACCTCAGATGATGTAGTGTGTCTTGAACAATTTGATATTCTAAGATCTAGGTTTTTGGACCATGGCTACCCCCCACAGCTTCTGGATTCAATCAAAGATGAGATATGGGCAGAGAGAAATGCTAAATATTCCCCCATCATCAAGAAAGGGCTGAATCAGCTTGACAAGAAAGACAGTCACAGGTTTTAATGGCCAAACTGATATGGTCCTGCATTACACTTTAGATGTCAAGGACACTGAAAAGATTTTGCGGAAGAACTGGTTCATGCTACAGTGTGATGAAGGCATCAAAGTGTTTTTTTTCTGCACCACCATCTTTTACCTATAAAAATAAATCTAACATAAAATCCCTTCTTGAAAAACCTAGTTCATAGGTTCATAGGTTCATAGGTTCATACTAGGCTATCTGCCCGAGGGCATTTACAAGCCTAGCCCATCGTTTTGTGGCTTACGCCACCCCTTTAGTATGGGGAACTATACCCATTATTTTGCTGTGCCTCTGTCGAGCAGTGACACTGAGGTAATCCCTGGGGTATATCTGCGATCTCCCATCCATTGGTCAAGATTTCTCTTGAACAAGGCCAGCGAGGTGCTCTGCCTCACATGTACCGGGATTTTGTTCCACAGCATAGGGAGTCTTTGGGTGATGAATCTATCCCTCCAGCACGTCCTATTAATAGCCATGTCGAGGTTTAAGTCTCCCGCCCTTGTGGCTCTGATGGATCTAGATTTTTTTGAGGTGAAGCATATTCATCAAATCTGGGTTTGACATGGCCTTGTATGTTAGGCAAAGGTCACCTCTGAGCAAGCGGTAGCGACTGAATAGAGCTGGAGTTCTTTCAGTCGGGCAGCATAGGACAGATTTTTGAGACCCTTTATCCTTTTGGTGAGGAACTTTTGTGGCCTCTCCAGCTGCTGCAAGTGTCGGGTCAGATACATCCCGAATGGGGCATTGTACTCAATCATTGGTCTGATGAGTGATGAGTAAAGGGAGACTATGACCTCCCTTGATCTAGATGAGAATCCCTTCATGATAAGGTGGGCAATGTAGAAGGTCTTCCTAACTACTTTAGCTACATGGGTGTCGAATGACAGACTACTATCAACCTGGGTCCCCAGGTCCCTGATAACTTCTTCTGTGCTCAGTGGATTGCCACCTATTTGGTAGCTAGGGGTAACCTTGTTTTTCCCAAAGGGTATGACTATGCATTTTTGGCATTTAACTTCAGGCCGTGGCTCTGGCACCAGTTATCCGTTTCTGTGAGACCCTTCTGAAGGATATCTGTGTCAGATGTGTTTTCTACTATGGCCCAGTTTGCAGTCATCTGCAAACTTTGTCAGCCATAACCCTCCTGTGTTTGCTTGTACTTGGAAAAGTAGATGCCAAACAAGAGTGGGCCCAGGACTGAGCCCTGTGGGACACCACTTGTGACAGGCTTTGAGTCTGACATGGCGCCAGCAACTCTGACCCTGTGGGTTCTGTCACTCAGCCAGTTTGCAACCCATCTTGTGATGTATGGGTTGACATTTAAGCTGATGAGTTTTTCAATGATACCCGAGTGGGGTATTGTATCGAAGGCCTTAGCCAGATCGAGGTAGGCTGTATGGACTGCCTTTCCCTCG
This sequence comes from Protopterus annectens, assembly GCF_019279795.1. Classification (NCBI taxonomy): domain Eukaryota; kingdom Metazoa; phylum Chordata; order Ceratodontiformes; family Protopteridae; genus Protopterus; species Protopterus annectens. The sequence goes on from NC_056751.1 coordinate 599,406,757, forward strand.
CCAATGGCTTTGGTGACTGTTTCAAGAAGTCAACCAAGTTTAAAAGGCATGATCTGCCTTTGACAAAGCCAAACTGGGTTGGATCCAAAGTCTGCAAATTCCCTATGTCTTTATTTATGAGGTCCATTATGATCCTCTCCATGGCTTTGCAGATAAGGCTTGTCAAGCTAATGGGCGGTAATTTCCAGGGTCGGTGGAGGCACCGCCTTTGTGAAGTGGGACCACAGTTGCAGTGCGCCACTCCTGGAGTGCGTATCCAGAGGTAAGACTTTGGTTAAACAGCTGTCCTAGCTGTGGGTTTAATTCCTCATTGAGTTCGTGGAGCACACAGCCAGGGACACCATCAGGTCCCATGGATGCTGTGTTTTTGCTTTGGAGAGAGCAGTTCTCACTTGGGCGCTGGAGATGTTTGGGGGCTGCAATCGTTTGGTATAGATATCTCTCCTTTTGGGGGAGCGGAGAAGTTTGCACTGAACCTGTCAGCCAGTATGTTGGCAATGTCTGTAGGATCAGTAATCTTCACATCATTTTGAACTAGTTCTGAGCATATCTGGGAGTTTCCTCCTAGGTTTCTAACATAGCTAAAGAAGGCCTTATGATTGTCTTTTGAGTCTTTAGCTATTTTTCTCTCGAAATTTGCTTTGGATGATTTTATGAGAGCTCTTAGTTTTTTACTTATAGTGATCAAGGGTGTCTTACCTTTTAAGGATTTTGCTCTATCTTGTAGTAGCTTCCTCCTTTTATTGTAGAGTTTGTTTATGGCTGGGGTCCACCAAACTGGACGCTTGCCTTTGGTACTAAGAGTCTTTGTTTTGTTTGGGATTGCCTTATCCATGCAGTCCTGCAGGTGCTGGTAGAAGGTGTTTGTAAGTGATTCAGCGGCTTGAGTACTGTTTTCCGCGGCTTGGGGCCTTAAAGGAGACCACACTAGTCTTTAGAAGTGTGAAGTCGGCTTTTGAGAAGTTCTTTACTGTGGTCTTTTTATTTCAGGTGGGGTGGGATGAGGACCTCCAGTGAGATTAGTTTGTGATCTGATCTCACCAGTGAGGGGTATACTTCGGTGTTGAACATTGTGCTCCCATGTTCGTGATGATGAGATCAAGTATGTTATCTCCTCTTGTGGGGATGGTGACTAGTTGTTCCATGGCATTTGAGTTTATGAATTCCAGGAACTTTTGGGCTAGGGTGTTTGGGCTTGAGTAGTGTTCCCAGTCTATATTAGGGTAATTGAAGTCACCTAGTATGATGGTGTTTGGTGATACATTTATCCCTCTAGTGTTTTCAGGAAGGCCATGTGAGGTTCCTGAGTTTGTGAGGGTGGCCTGTAACATGCTACAATTTGCAGAGCAGTCTTGCCTATGGTTAATTGCACCTGGATGGTCTCCGATGCATCGTGCGTTGCCACCAGTCTTGAGGTGTGGGTGTCCTTGATGAATATGGATACCCCTCCTTTCTTGGTATTGTCCGGATTTTGGGGCGGAACGCATGATATGAGGTAAAACCTGATAGCTGGGGTGCTCTCAGGAGCCTTGAACCAGGTTTCTGTCACAGCACAGACATCGATGTTCTCCATACTGAGAAGGGCCTCGAGTGCGTGCATTTTGAGATTTAGACTTCTGGCATTGAGCAGCATTACCCTTAGTTTTTTTCCTTTGTTGTGTTCTAGGGTGGTAGGTTTAGAATTTGAGTCTTGCCTAAAAAGGCACTATGGGGCTGGCAAGAGCCTTTGCCAATATCCGGAATCCCAGGGGTGACAGGTGCAAGCCGTCCCTTGCGCAGCAGCGTGGCTTGTCCAGCATGTCATCCCAGGCAGACAGATACTGGATCCCCTTTGAATGACACCAGTGTTTAAGCCAATTGTTAAAGCTGATCATCTTATCTCTGTATTGTGGCATCACTCTTGGTGAAGGTAGGATACTGCTCAAGGTCAGGGTCATACCTGCCTGGGCTACATAATCAGAGAGCTCCTCAATGTCTCTTTTCATGTAGTCCAAGGAGGTGCGTCTCAGGTCGTTTACACCAGCGTGGACAATGACTGAGTCATATTTGTACTTGCTGTTGAGAGACCTGAGTGCTTGCGTTATGTGGCGGATTCTAGCGCCCGACAGGCAGCTTACTGTGACCTTCTCCTTACTCAGTCTGGTGAGCGGGACGTCAGTGTGTCTGACTATGGAGTCACCAATGACTAGTGTGTCTGGCATTGTGTTTGGCCTTAAGGGCTGTGACTGTTTGACACTCTGACTGTGAGGTCTATGTGTTGCAGGTGTTGTGTTCTGAGGTGGTGGTTGTTTGGGTGTCTGCTTTGGTGGCCTCTGCTGTTTTGGTAGATTTTTGATCAGAGCCTCCGAGTATGTCTTTGTGTGTTTATGTGTATGATTTGAGGTTGTAATGGTGCTATGTGAGACTGGGTCTATAGTGTGTGTGGTAACCTTCTCCTCCTGACTGGTCTTGCCAGTCCTGTGTTGACAGAGCTCAGCCTCCAGTTTGGCCGTATAGTTGCATCTCTCGCATGTATTTGTGTTTTGTGGGAGGAGGAGAGGGTTGTCTGTGTACATGAGGCAATTGTAACATTGCCTCAGTATTCCCAGGTTCACCAGCTGAGCAGGAGAGGACACTAGCAACTGATCCCTCGACATGCTAGAAGGATAGACAAAAACTTTAAAAAAGATTCAGGGGGACGTGGGTGACCGAGAAATGGGGGGTTACCTTTTTGGGGTACTATCTATGACAAGAGTGCCATATCAAGGTAATAAGTACTGTAGGAGCAAGTGCGAGGTTTAACAGATAGAGAATAGTCTACTTGGAGTCAAGTGGAGATGATCTTTTTAGTTATAGGGTACGCTGATTAGATCAGTAGTATAGTTCGAGGAAGGTAGTTTTAAGGGAAAATTTGAAGAGTGGACTTTAGGTAGCCCGAATAGTTTAAACCTGCCTAACCGGCGCTGCCCTAGTGTGCAACAGTGGCAGCTCCGCGCTAAATCGCGCTAACGATCATCTCGAGGGATTTTTATCTACCAGGAAATGTGGGCATTGTCATCAGTGCCCTTACATAAACACTTGTTACAATGGCCCTGTTTTAAGTAGATTTGATTCTTTTGTGCATGGTTGAGCTTACAGTTGCTTTTCTCAAAGAGTTATTTATCTGGCTACATGTGCATCTTGTCTCGCTTTCTATGTGGGAAAAACTAAGAACACTTTGAACAAGCGTATCTGTCAACATGTTTACAGTATCCAAAGTAAGGACAGTAACTAATTCGCCAAGTTTACATCTTTAGTTCTTGAACAAATACAAAATTCTCCTTATGTAGGGGACTGTCAGAACAAACTGCTTCACCTGGAAATGTCATGGCAACTTAAGCTGGATGCTACAACTTTCCCGGTTTAAATGAACTGCAGTATTTCTGTCAGCAGTGAACTAAAAAGAGCCAGCAGAATATGATTTTGTGTTTCATCAAACACTTTTTGTTTAGCTATTTTTTTGCCTATTTTGTATTTGTTTTGGTTCAGGTTTTATTTTTAGTGTTGTTGCTGTATTTTTTCTGTTTCACATTGATTTCAGCTATAACAAGTTGGGATTGGTTTACATGGAAGGTGTGTCTTATGCACTTAAGTTTTAAAATGGCTTCCACAAGCAGTACGTTCATAGTTCTAATGATGTGTTAGTGTTACAGACGAAAACACTAAACTGTGGATGTTTTTAACCTCCCTTTGGCAATGAACATATTCTGTGAAAAGTTTTGAGTTCAGTGGCTAATTTGCTAGTCTTGAGAAAAATTAGTTAAGACTGAAGATGTTTGTCAGGATGTGTGTTTTAGGTAGGTGATTGATGGTTCTGAGGGTGTATGTGGGTAGGTGATCACTGTTGGAAAGTGTGCAAGTAGTAGAGAAATTAGCAGGATGGGATAAAAGGATCCAGTCTAGAGTGGATTGTTGGGTATAGTCTTTACTGTATCGAACAGGACAGTTGGTGATTTGAGAAAAAACAGAGAGGTTAATACTGTTTGTTGGATTTTGAGAAGATGGTGTTTGCCAGTCGATGTTAACATTACCTAAAATGATCATCTCACTGTTAATTGTAAGCTCCAAGACAGTATGTCATCACGTCTGGCTATATTTTGTCCTGGGGAAATGCATATCAGTATGACACAGATACGTTTGGTCCTACTAAGATTTAGAAAGGATATAAGTATCTCTGCTCCCCAAATATTTCTGACAGAGTACTTTGTAGGGAAGTTTTAAAATCTGCCAACTCCTAACTTGTCAAAAGAGTCCTTGTGTTAATGGAATCAAAGTATTTACATAGATCAGTGAAGATTGTATCAGTAAGTTCGCCCTTGCCCATAATTCCCTTAATGGCGAAGACTAGGCTGGTATTTATATTTTTATAGCTCTGTAGACTTTGAAAGAAGTGCTGCTGATTGCAATAGACACATAGTCACTATATCCCACATTTTTGCATTTGAGAATGCTCTGTAGTCCTGTGAATATGTGACGCGGAATTATATGGGCTTATATAGGTATTTATTATCATCAGCCCCCTTTTCCCATTTGTCTACACGGAGCCAGGTGTTGTCTGAACTGTCCCCACCTCTCTCTATTCAGTGCCACAATCCTACCTTCTTCGACATTCATGCCCGACTGTTGCAAGATTTCTGTCTCACAGTCTATCCATCTCTTTATTGGACATCCTTGTTTCCTCTTGCCTTTTTCCTGTCTGTCCCCGATCTTCTTCACCAAATCATCATCTGCTTTTCCTGTACATGTCTGAACCACCATAATCTGTTCTCTTTCATCTTCTCTGCAATTTGGAGCTATTTTGGCTTCATTTTCTGTGTCCCGCAGTGTCCATCCTACCACCTGCCTGTGACACTTCATTTCAGCTAGTTTCCTCATCTCAGTTTTCTATACCATGCATTAGTACTGGTTCCACTACTGTTTTATCTACCTTAATTTTCAACTTTTTTGGTATTCTTCTGTCACTCACTACTCCTGACAGTCTGTGCCATTTGGCTGCAGACCCTCTGATTCTAGTTTTGACCTTCTCATTAAGACTTTCCTTGTCCTCCACCGCCCCATCTCAGATACTTGAAGCCATTAACCTGTTTCACGGTTTTCCATACTGAAACAATTTTCAGCTTCTGATATCCCCCAATTTGCTGTTATGACAGCTGTCTTGTCTGTACTCAGTTTTATCTTATGTGCTTACAATTATTTAGCATTGTATTACATTCCTCTGTCATTCACTCAAGTCTCTATTCTGAGTTCACTTTTAATGCCACTTAGACTGCGTAGTGCAGCTTTGTTAATTTGCCCACTCCATCCTGTTTGCTAATGTAGTCCATCACCAGTATGAACCACAGTAGGCTCAGAGATGATCCCTGATGCACACCCCTTACCACTGAGAACCCTCTGTGTGAATCAAAACACTGTTTGTACATCTGTCATTTGGTCCTTGTACATAGCCTGCATTAATTCTACTAATGTTTCTAGGACTTAGAACCTCAGCAAGACTGCATAAATCAGCTTTCTAGGAACCTTATTATATGCTTTTTTCATCTCTAGGAATGCCCACTTGGGCTCTCTACTCTTCTCTTGTTTCTTCTCAACTAGTTGTCTGACTACAAGCATGTGGTATTTGTGCTGAATCCTGATTGGGTTCCAAAATGCTCATCTCCCGTCTCACTTTCAACTATTATTCATTTATCAGTCACCCTCTCAAGCACTTTAATGCAGAGTGGTAGGAGTTTGATACCTCTGCACTGTCCACAGTTGTGAGTTCCCTCTTTGTTCTTGTACACTGGCATTAGGATTCTTATTCTGTAGTCATCTAGGATATGTCTTTCTCTCCTTATACCTATGAGTACCCTCAGGAGCTTTTCCTCCCCTAGCTCATCCAACATCTTGATTATGCCTGCTATGACCTCATCTAATCCTACTGCTTTCCCTGACTTCATTTTCTTTAATGCTGCTCTTAACCCTCCTTGGATTGTCTCTTCTTCTTTCATTGTAGGATGTGTATGGGGGGGCAGTACAACGTTTTGGGAGTAGAAACTGGTAGAATGCCTCTGACTCCTTGTTCTTTGCTATTGTGACTGTATTCCTTCTTAGCATGGTCCATCTTTTCTATATCCCATTTTTTCCTGCACACTTTTCTTTTGATATCTTCCTGGATGTTTGCATTCCAACACCAACTTTTATGTGTCTTATTTCCATGTGTGACTCAGCTGCATGTTTATTGTATAGTCTTCACCCATGTTGTTTTAAGATATTGTCATTCTGCTTCAACTCTACCTGTTTCCTATTCTTCCTGAAATGCCGGAGCCCGGCGTATTTTATAGAACTCCTGTGCTTTCACTTCAGACAACTTCAGTGGTATCAACTCTCACTCGCCGACAAACTAGTAAACCATCCACTAAATGTCCCATCCCTCCAGAATCTACTCCAACCCTATCACACCACCAGACCACTAAGATCCAGCAACAAAAATCACTTGCAGATCACTAAAGCCAATAACTCTGCTGGTGAAGCACTATTCTTTTGCACCATAGCCAAATTATGGAACTCCCTCTATTATTTATAATATCACCCACCCCGTCCAACCACTACCTTTCTTTCCACTCCACTAACTACCTTGATTATAGCAAGCTCAGATGCTCATAAGCCTAGTACTTATTATGCAGCAGGAACTTCTTATTGTAACATTTATTAATGTCTGTTATGTACTTCACAGATAAAGATTCTAGTTGTCTACTGATGTACTATGTTCTTCATCTGTAAATATGTTGTAAGTAATTGCTATGTAAATCGTTAATCGCTATGTAATCCAATGTAACTACTGTCTGTTTATTTTAACTGTGGAGCTTTTCTCCCCATGCCTCCGCTGAAAATGGACCTACATCCAGTCAGACACTCCCGGTCAACAAATATAAATAAAATATAAATAAATAAATAAATAAATAAACTTCCAAATCTTCAACCTAGTCTGTGGTAACCATAGAGTTTTTTCTAACCATTGCTTACAGCTGATTGTAGTCACCAATGAGCTGATCTTAGTCACCAGTGGTTTATGTTGTGTGCTGACTGTTTCAGTGGATAGTTCTTTGCAATATCTGATTCTACCCCAGGGCCCATTCCTTACTAGGAGGAAGTCTACCTGAGTTGCATGTTGCCCATTCTTTTATGTGATCTTCTGTCTGTCTCTCTCCGTCTCCCTCTTTCTCTCCTGCTGAGCCATGTATTGACCACCATCAACCCATTTGAAAAGCAGAAATCTAGAATGGCTTCCACTTCTTTTTTCCTAATACCCCACCTATGTGGACTTAGGCTGTATTAATATCCTGTTCTGTTTGTTCCGACATGAGCATTCAGGTCTCCCGTTATTACCACTAACTCATGTTGTCTTGCTTTTTGTAGCAGGCCCTACAACTGCTGCCTGCATGTACAATTTTCCTCACTGTCACATTTCTACTGTAGGGTATAGGCTGAAATTGTGAATATTGCCCTATCTTTACCCTGGAGTTTGATTTACATAAGTCTGTCATTAATTCTGATGACATCCCTCACTGATTTCAGAAGACTATCCCTCACTACAATTCCGTGAAGTTTCTAGCCTGTCCTTCCTCTAAGTAGTAGACTCTTAGATCCTAAGGTAAGTGGCTTTGTAACATTGTCTTTCTCCTGTTGTCTTCTGGACATACAGGATGTCTATTCTCCTCCTTAACATCACGTCATCCACTTCCAAGCTGCATTGTGCTAGTGAACTTATACTCATTGTAGCAGTCCTTAGCTCTTGTTTGGCAAGTTGATTGGCTGTACATCCAGATTTTGCTCAGAGCTCTTATTTCAGGTAACCCCGGCAAGGCAACTGGACACTGGTAGGTTATTGACCCATGGCTGCTGGGCTTACTTTTGCCTTTTACTGGCCAGCGGAGGCACTTTGACCTCTTCTACCATAAGCAGGGATTCCTGGCATAGGTATTTGTTAGTCCTCCTTTATTTAATTAATTTCCTGACTTCCTCATCTACCTGTCATACTTTTCCCCAGTCCACCAAAATTCATACTCCTCTGATGTCCTGTCTGAGTCACTGTTGCAGTATCCGTAACAGATGGGTTGTAACTCGCTGATGTCTGGCCACGGTACCAGATTTTACCTTCCTAGGACATACGTCTGGATAATGACCTCAGTTCGTCTGCATAGGGGTATAAAATTGGATGTAAGTGCAAGATCCTTAGACTGTCTCGCCACCAGCCTGAGAGATTTGCTTTTCTTCATCTCAGAATTGAGTGTACCAGATGAGGTGGTCAAACCCGCGGTATGCTGTCATCTTCAAATGAGGCCTCTATCGCAACCCCACTGGGGGCTGGTACAGCTTCTTTGGCCTTGAAGACTAAATCTTCTGTCGAACTGTGACTCATTAGCTCAGAGGGCCCTCATGGAGTCTCTCAGATTCTTGTGCGGGAAAAGATTCCTGGTACTCTGATTGCAATGTACCAAGGCTTAACACAAGGCTGCTACAGGCGGGCATCACCCCTAAGAAGAAAAAGCAAAAACTTAAGCACTCAATGTTCCCATCTATATCCAGGGAGAAAGAGTGAATTGATTTTTCTCAGGGGTTTATTCCAGACAGTTATATCTCTGAAGACTCCTTCCTTTGTGCCTTCGCAGGCCACACCACAGAAATAAGCTGTGGATTCTTCCTCCTCTTATGAGGAACTGCAGGGGGATTCTGAACGCTCTGTCAACTATTCTTTCCAGTTACACTCTCTTAAACACATATCCTTATATGAAGGAGATTCGCTCTTTATGGATTCCCCCCTTGGAAGAAACCTCCTTTGGAGAGACCTTGCAAAGCATGATGAAGCATTTTGAATGACAATCTGAACAGATGTCTGAGGTGCAAAAGAGATGCTACAACTTATTAGAGATGGGCACTCCTGCACCTCCTCCAGTTTCCCCTGTGATAGATGCTTACCTGAATGCCTTTCAGGCCGATTCTTCAGCCCTGGATTCTCAGCCTTCTGTTCCAAATAGACTAGATAGGTTCTACAAAGTTCCTGAAAAACTAAGGCACCTCTACAAAAACCCTGTGGGAGACCCAGCTGCAGTACCTCTGGCCTCGGACAAACCTTCCATGCTTCTTCCTGGTACTAGTGTTCTCCCCACTGACAAGGACTTGTGTGTCTAATGGACACAGGTAACCTGTAAATGATTAATTTCCCAGGCCAATGCTTAGACTTATCAAGGGTATCAGAACTTGTCAGAGATCTGGGATGCATGGTTAGGCTTAAAACGTCCCCAGTGGTCCTTAGCCTAGTAAACACTATGAAGCAATGGATATGTGGGGTAAGAAAGTGTATATTTCCTCTACTTTAGCTTTCAGAAATATTAACTTCTAAACTCCAGTGATAAAATACTTACTGTCTGTGCTACAGTCCCTAAGCAAAACTGTCACAGAGCCCCAGACACCTGAATTAAAACAGCATATGCAATCTCTAGTGGCTCAAGCTTCACAAATGGGTTCCTGTTACATGATCGAAGTTTTGAAACTTTGAACACGACAATATTGAACTTGTCTGTTCAAAGTTTCAAAACTTTGAACACGGCAAAAAAAATAAAAGATGCAACAGTAAACTAACTGTTGCAAGCAGGGGGGCAAACTCCCCTGCACCCCCACACCCCCTGCTCTTTAAATATACCAACTCCGAGATCACACTACAGTATAGTAAAGGGAAATATTCCCTTCCCACACTATAGTGCGGTCTCGGAGTTGGTACACAGTGGGGGGTGCCGGGGGGGTTTGCCCCCCTGCTTGCAACAGTTAGTGTACTATTGCATCTTTTATTTATTTATTTTTTTTGTGTGTGTGTGTATTCGAACTTCAGCAAGTTCGACTATATGGTTTCGACCATATAGGGTTCAAACTTGTTGAAGTTCGGTAATGTAATAGTAACCCTTCACAAATAGCCAGACACAGTATAAAATGCAGTTATGATGCTGTGGATGCCTCTCCAAGGGTGGCTGCTTCTGGCTCAGTGATCAGGTGACTGGTGGCGGGGCCATCCTGTTTCAGAAGATCTCAAGTCAAAAATTCTAGATTCTCCCTTGGCTAACAACCTTCTGTTTGGCTGACAAGCTGCCAGTCTTTTTAAGGCCTTGCAGAAACAGAGCAAAACAATTAAAGACTGCTGTCAGATTCTACTTTCTACAGTGCCCAGTTACCATAGAAATCTTGGGAGGCCTCAGTTTAGTGTTAGACCACTGTGACTGTATTCCACTTGCCCCCTCAAAATCCAACCCTGCCATTCCCCTGTCAAAAAGACTGTCTGTTTTATTCCCATTCTGGGAAGCAATAACCTCTGACTAATGGGTATGTCTTTGGAAAGCAGCCCATCTCTTGGGGAAATAACCCTACCTCCTCCCTAACAGACACACCTGTTACACCCATTCAAGACTTACTGGCTCAGGAAGGCATAGAAAATGTCCCCTGAACCTTTCTAGGAAAGGGATTTTACATGAGGATCTTTCTTGTCCCATAAAAGAAGGTCAGTGGAGACCTATTCTGGACCTTTCCTGGCTAAACACCTTTCTGAGAGTTCTCTCTTTCAAAATGCTGTCCTTACAAACTCTTCTACCCTTCCTGCTTCCTCAGGCCTTCCTCATATCCTTAGCTAAAGAATGCTTATCTGCATATTTCATATTCCCATCCATCCTTCCTGCAGAAAATGTCTTTGTTTGTTTACAGGATCATCACATTTTCAGTTTTCTGCTTTGCCCTATGATCTTTCTACAGCTCTTGGGGTTTTGATTCTCATGGTAGCTTTCTGCTGCACACAGAGCACAAACATCTTCCCTTACCTGGACGACCTACTACTCCAGCCTTTATCCAGGGATACGCTTCTCAAGCATCTTCATTACACTGCACAACTCTTGACCCTTCTGGGATCACTATTTATTACAAAAAATCCCAGCCCATTACCATCCAATGGTTGACCTTTCTGGAATGTAGCCTGGACATTTCCTTGTATCAAGAAGGAACTCGTGTGGTGGAGCAACCAGGTTACTGTCAAGCCAGGTCTTCCATTCACTCCAACCCCATGCACAACCAAGACTTTTTTACAGATGACTCAGACAGGGCATGTGGGGGGGGGCTTGTACAGCAGACCACAGAGTTCAGAGAGAGTGACCTGCCCATGTTCTGAATGACATAAAAGAAAATGAGGGCATTTCTCTAAGCCCTACAGACCTTCTCACATCTTTGGAAACCAGGCACTCAGCTGGTATGCACTGACAGCACCAGAGACGGTACATAAACAAGCAGAGAGGCACAAGATCCTTCCCCCCTGTGCAGGCTGGCACAGGAGATCTAGCACCTAGCCTCTCAGATGAATCTTACACTTGCAGAGAAGTATATCAGCTATCAGCAAAACGTCTTAGCAGACTTTTAAAGCAGGAATATGGAAGACCCTCACAGATGGTCTCTAAACACAGAAGTTTTCAAATCCGTAACTCACAGGTGGGGGATTCCTTAGACAGATCACTTTGCTTAACCAGAGCATCATCTACACCCCTTTTTCTGCACAATTAACCCATCACCTCTAGCCTGGAGAACAGATGCCCTCTCCTTCCAATGGATGGAGAAGTTCTATTATGCATATTCCTCTCTGCCTCTGCTCCCAAGGTTCCTACTGTAGGTCCATAAGGAATCTCCTGCTCTTGGCACCTTTCTGGCCAAGACAGTACTGGTAACCACTCCTGTTTCACCTGTCAAAGGGAAATTACTGGAGAATCCATCCACAGCTAGATCTTACCGCTCAATAGAAAGGCAGCTCCCTAACTTTCTGGATGATAGGATTTTAACCCCTACAAGACATACCTTCTCTGAAGAGGTTGTTCATGTCCTACAGAAAGCCAGGAAATTTTACATAATCAAGTGGAAGAGATTCTCAGTCTGGTGCTTTAAGCACAAACTACAATGCCTTCTGTCGGATATCCCCATAGTGCTCCATTACTTGAGTGACTTGTTACATTTGGGATTGGCCTTTTCTTCCATTAAGGCTCATTTATCTGCCATTAATGCTTGTTTACCTTTGTAGCCTCCTCTCCTATCCAGGACAATGGTTAAGCTTTTTCTGAGAGGGGTTTTACACCTTACACTACCAAGGAAGCCTGTCGCCCCATCATGGGATTTTGATTTTGTTATGGAATAACTCTCTTTACCTCCTTTTGAAATGGGTGCTCTGGTAATTCTCAAATTCTGCATCTGGAAAACAGTGCTCCTGTTGGCCCTGACTTCAGCCCTCAAGGTCTCAGAACTCCATGCTGTCATGGACATTCCAGCCATTCTCATCTTTCACAAAGGTAAGGTAAACCTTAGAGCCAGTCTTTCTTTTATGCCAAAAATACTTAGTGGACTAACTCTCAACCAACCAATCAGTCAGTCTGCCTACCTTCTAGCCCCAGTCCCTAAGATAAGGGAAAAAGAATCTTGCACTCCGTAGACATTCACAGACAACTGAGGTTTTACCAGGACAAAAAAAGAAGTTGTGTTCTCCATAATGTTCCATCTGTGTTGTCCATTTTCATTCTTTCTCAACAAATGGGTTCAGATCAGACCCTCAGGTCTAACTCTGCTGCTTTTTCCAGCTTGTGGAACACTGAAAAACGTTTGAGCTCCTCCCTTACCCATAATGCACTAGTCCCCTACCATACCTCAGATCTTGTTTACTGATCTTTTAGTCTGTATAGTAATTAACAAATAAGGATATGAGATAATATTTATTTATTTATTTGTTTATTTATTTATTTATTTATTGACATTTGTTAACCGGGTTTGTCCAACTGGGCTTGTGGCCCATTTTCAGTGGAGACCCGAGGAGAAAAGCTCCAGTAGTACATTTTAAACAAGTAAAATTTTAAACAATATTGATATAATAGCAGTTATAGCAGAAAGATTCACATATGTTGGGTTACACTCATAAAGTTAAAGTTGCATTAAAAAGAAGCTAAGTAACAATTTTACATTGATATAATTCAATAGGTCAACAATAAAAAAATTTGTTTGTATAAAATTATGCAAATGCATAGTAGACACATTGGAGAGAGAGGTGTAATGAGGTACTAAGTATGGTCCTTTTGAGGGTACATAAAGGGAAGGAAAACTAGGTAGGGTCATGGCAAGGGCAGGTTCTGGAATTGAGAAAATAAGCTTTTAGTTCATTTTTAAAGTATGAGGTGTGGGAGATTGAACGTAAGTCAAGGGGAAGTTTGTTCCAAGCATGGGCAAGGGAGTGTTTGTAGAGTAGTTTGCCTACTGACCTTTTTGGGTGGTAGATATCAAGTAATTATTGGTTAGAAGAACGGAGGGTCCGGGATGGGATGTAGATGGAGACTAAGGAAGATAGAAATGGACAGAAGGAGGGTTTATAAGGAATAGAGTGTAGCATATGAAATTGATAAGATAGCAGAAATTGGGGAAGTTGAAGCCATTGAAGAGAGTTTATAGAAATGCAGTGGTGTGCGTTATATGGGGAGTTAGTAATGAATCTGACTATTTTATGGTAAGTCTGTTGGAGTTTGTTTAGAGTGGAGGCCTGGATATTGGTAAGAACTGGGGCGGAGTATAAGAGGGAGGGGAGGAGGAGTGCCTGGCCCAGGGTAAGTCTAGATTCAGGGGTTAGGAATTTTTTGTTCCGATATAGCAGACCTAGTTTCTGGTTTGTTTTTATTATATATTGGAGTATGTGTAGGTTGAACTTTAGTTCATCATCGATAATGACCCCTAGGAGTTTTGTGTGGGTGTCAGGTTGGATAGTTGTATTGTTAGAAGATGTAATAAAAAGGAGGTTTTGTGATGAGAAAGAGAACTGGAAAGGAAAAGTAGGAGTTTGGTCTTTTTGGGATTTAGGATCAATAGGTTGTGAGAGAGACATTGTTCAGTGAATAGTAGGACCTGCTGGGTCAGGGAGTGTAGTTCAGTAATGTTATTTGAGATAGATATAAGTGTGGAGTCATCGGCATACTGAATAAGGGAGGATTCTTTGCATGAGGTGTAAAGATCATTGGTGAAGATGTTAAACAAAAGGGGTCCCAAGATGGAGCCTTGGGGAACACCAGTGGAGATGGGAAGGAAAGGTGAGGAGGATGAGAGCCATTTGACAGATTGTTCCCTGACAGATAGGTAACTATTAAACCAGGCAAGTGTGGAGGGGGATAGGTGGAGATTTGTGAGTCTGGATAGTAGTAGAGGATGAGAGACAGTATCAAAGGCTTTGGAGAGATCTAGGAAGAGACAGTAAATTAGTTTATTGTTGTCTAGGGCCTCTGCAATGATATGAGTGAAGGAGAGGAGGGCACTGGTGGTGCTGTGGTGAGGACGAAATCCATGTTTGGTAGGGGTAAGTAAGTGGTGTGTGAGGAGGTGATTGAGAAGCTGTGAGTGAATACATTTTTCTAATATCTTGGAGAGGGGGGACAGAATGGCAATGGTTCGGTAGTTTGAGGGGTCAGTGGAGTTTCCACCTTTATGAAGAGGGATAGTGAAGAAAGATTTCCAAAGGGTGGGGACAGTTGATTCCAGAATAGATCGATTAAGTAGTATAGATATAGGATAGGCAATTGAGTCAGCAGCAAGTTTGAGGAATGTAGGAGATAGATTGTCAGTGGAAGGAGAGCAAGGTTTTAGCTTGAGTAGTAGAGATTTGATGTAAGTAATGAGAACTGGCTAAAAAGAAAACAAATTTGTGTTAGTGGTACTTGGAGGGGTGGGTGTCGAAGTAGAGTTTGGCTTAGAGGTTACCAGATTTTGGATGGAAGAGATAAAGTGTTTATTCAGGAGGGTATCTGTTTCCTGAAAGGAAGAGTTAGGGTATGGGAAGGGATTAGAGGGCTTTCCAGGATAGAGGATACTGTTGAGAGTTGACCAAAATTTTCGAGGATTGGATTTGTTGTTAAGCTGAGCAGAGCTATAGTATAACTTTTTGTCATTAGTTGTATATTTTTTGCAAGGTTCCTCAGTTGCCTGTATTTTTGAAGAAAATGTGGTTGTTTAGTTTTAGTCCAGGTTTTCCAAGCATGATCTCTTTGTTTCATAAGGGACATAGTCTCTTTGGAGAGCCAGGGAGTATAATTTGATTTTACTCTGATCTTCCTAGAGGGAGCTAAGGAGTTTAGAGTGTTCATGAAGATGCTATTGAAAGTGCTTACAGCATCGTTTAGGGGGAGGTGTTTTACGTTGGACCAATCTATGTTGTGAAGAATGGAGTTAAATTGGGATGAATTGAAAGTCGATAGTTTTTGACAATCTTTGATAAGGTGGGGCTTAAGAATATGGGAGTAGTGTCTTAAGATGGTGGTATGGAGAGGATCACTGAGGGAGTCAGGTAAGGTGGTGGGATTGTGGTATTGGTGGGGGTAATTGGTAAGGATCCAGTCTATGATGGAGCTGGAAGTGGAATTTTTATGGAAGCGAGTGAGAGATGTTATAAGTTGGTGGAAGCCGTGTAGGTGGATACTGAGTTGGGGGGAGTCAGTTGTGAGTTTGGACCAATCATTGTTGACATCACCAAGGATAAGTATCTCATATGGTACGTTGTGGGAGAACCAGGATAGGATGTTTTCAAGAATGGGCAAAATGTTACCAGGAGGAAGGTAGGTAGAGGCAATTGCAAGTTTTTTGTGGGGATTCAGATGGCAGTTAAGGATGATGATTTTAGCTGGGAGGAACTCAGGAATTGGCGAAGGGTATGGTGAGAGGCTAAGGTTGTTTGAGTAGAGGATGGCCACGCCACCCCCTTTTTTTACAGGTCTATCAGATCAGAAGATATTATAACCTGGTGGGAGTATTTCACTATTTGAGATTTGTGGCTTGAGCCAGGTTTCAGATAGGGAGAGGATGTGAGGGGTATTGAGAGATATCCATGAGTGCTGCTCATTGACTTTATTTGCTAGACTCTGAATATTCAATGAGTAAATAGTTAAGTATTTGGATGGAGATGATTGTTGTGACTGAGGTTGGTGACTGTTAGAGGAGTAAGATGGGGGCAGTGTGGAGGTAGTTTTGGGGAGAGAAGAGGGGTCAGGGTTGGGATGGATATCTCCAGAACAAAGTAGATTTTTAGTAAGGAGTGAGTGTGTAGTAGATGCTAGATGGAGTTTGTATAGTTTTGACTTAGCATTGTGGGAAGGTTTAAAAACCTGTATTATGGATAGTTTATATAGACTTGAGGTAGAGGTAGTAAAGAGATTAGGGGAGATAGTAAAAGATGAAGTAGTTGGATATATGTTGTATGAGTGAGAAGTTGGTGAACATAGGAGTGGGTCAGAGAGATTGGAGTGGTAAGAGGTGGAGATAGAGAGAATAAGGAGTAGTGTAGAAGATATTAGAAAATAATACATGTTAGAATAAAATATGGTCAGATAGAGTAGGTAGAGACAGTGGTATAGAGGAAGTGGTGTTGACAAGATTGACAGATTAGTAAGGTGGTTGTGGCAATAGGCAGGAAGTGGAATTGTAGTGGCTAGTGGGACAGGAAGAGGAAGGATAGTTAGGTATGAAGGTAATTGTAATGAGGTGGGTGGGAATGGGGTAGGGGAGCGAAGTGAGCCCGAGCATAGCGGGGCCTAGCACCCTGGTCAAGATAAAGTCATAGAAACAATCAGAAAAAGATAGTGAAAAACTAGCTTGAGAGACAAGGATATAAAGTTTCTAAAAGTATAGTCACCAGAAATAAAATAAAAAAAAATAAAATATGAGCAGAAGTAAGCTTACAAAAGGACACTGGCCTCAAGCTACATAAGTAGATTTACTTGAAGCAAACCCAGTGCTTTATGGTTAAAATAAGCTACAATAGAGAGGGGCTTTGGAGGAGGAGAGCGAGGTATTACTAACAGCTAAAAGCAAGGCAAAAAATAAAAAAAAACATTAATATGTAAGAGTCTGAAGACAGTAAAATAGGGCAGGTGCACTAGGAAAGGCAGTTATGAGTGAGGCTAGAAGTGAATTCAGGGAAGGGTAAAGTACAGAACAGGGGAATATACACAGAAACAGTATGAGGATAGTGGGTAACCAAAGAGAAAGGATAGGAGCTTCTGGCATCTGCTTTTCGTGGCGACTAGCAAAAAAACACTGTCAGTTCTTGTTGTACTTATAAAGTCTAGCATTAATTAAAAAATTTGCTTATATAGTAGTTATTTACTGGGACACATACTTCAGTGGTATTATTTTAAGCTTAAAGTGGTGGCTTCCGGACCGATGGTTAGAGTTGAAGGGTATCTGTTAAGGTCCTCAAACCTTTGTTGCCTGTACTGTGGCCAGGAGAAAACCACAGGGAAAAATCCACTAGGGCTATAAAAACAGAGAGGAGGGGGATTAGTTATGAGCAAGTAATTCAGGAAAAGAGCGAGAGACAAAAATACCATGGGTAGAGAGAAAAAAAAGTAATACAGATAACATTGTCTGGAGCTCAAATAAAGGAACATTGGTTCCTTTAGCATCTTCTTTTTCTTTCAGAAGTCAAATTGGTAGGACGTTGGAGTGAGGGGGGAGTGGAGGAAGAATGAAAATGGACAACACAGGTGGAACGTTATGGTGAGTACATAACTTCTTTGTCTGATTATATAATTTTCATTCATTCCTCAACAAATGGGACAGAGTTCCTAGCTACCTAAATACTGGGAGGACTCTTAAGGAAGGATATTCTGAGCACTGCTGAGCTGAAGGCCGCTCTTCCCCTAGAGGCCAGATACAATTTGTAATGAATAATAAAGGTATGAGGATTAGCCCAAGCTGCAGTTGCACAAATATCGTCCAAGGAAGATCTGGGGAAAAATGCAGAAGTTGTGTTCATAGACCTGGTGGAATGAGCCTTTAAAGGTTTTGCCAAAGACAAACCTAATTTTTTGTAAACAAAGGACGTACAATCAGTTAACCATTTGGCTAAAGTTACTTTAGTATTTGGTTTACCCAATTCTGAATTCAAAAAAGAGACAAATTGGTCTGATTTCCTGAAAATTTGTGTCCTGTGTAGATAAAAAAAAGTAAATGTCTGTGAACATCCAATACGTGCAACATATACTGTCCTTTGTTCGTGAACGTTGGAAAGAAAACTGAAAGGTTGATGGTTTGATTGATATTGGATTCTGACACCACCTTAGAAGGAAAGATGGATTGTTTCGTAAGGATTCCCTGTCCTTATGAAAAATCAAAAAGGAGGCTTATAAGATAGAGACTCTTCTAGCAGTGGTAATGGCCACTAAAAAGACAGTCTTCCAGGTCAAAAAATTTAGATCACATTTGGCTGATGGTTCAAAGGGGGATTGGGTCAAAGATTGTAAAACCAAATTTAAATCCCATGGGGGAGTGGGATTTTTAAAATGGGGTCCAAGAAGAAAAGTTCCCCTTATAAAGGCCTTACAACGTTTGAAAGATGCTAAATAATTATTTACTCCAGTGTGAAAATTAGAAATAGCAAAAAGTTGTACTTTAGTAGTTGAACTAGTACCTTCATTAAAAATTGTAGCTAAAAACTTGAGAACTTTAGGAACTAGCACTGAAAAGGGAACAGTGTCATTTTGCTGCACCCAAGCAACAAATCTTTTCCATTTACTTCTGTAAATTTTTCTAGTAGAAGCTTTGAAGAAAGATAAAAGAATGTGGCAGACAGGGGAAGAGACCCTGGGCTGGCTAGCTAACAATGGAATTGGAGAAGCCATGCAGTCATTTTTAAGCCTAAGTTGTCCAGGTGGATCATATCTGTTGGGTGAGACAGGATGTCTGGAACTGGATCCAGAATCCATGGTAGGCAAAGCAGGTGAGGCCAAAGAAAAGGAAATGAAATTTGACAAGGCCAGTAAGGAGCAATGAGGATGACTGTGCTCTTCAATTGAGATGCTTTTTGAAGAAATTTGGGGATTAGAGGTACTGGGGGAAAGGTATAGAGGAGATGGGGGGGTCAGTCGTAGAGATGAGCATCTCTGTGAATCCCCTGGTGGGGGGATCAGGGCAAAGAATTTGCTGCAGTTTTTGTTGAAGGGAGATGCAAAGAGGTCACCACTTTCATGTTTAGTGACTACTTGTGAGGCATTAGAATGGACCTGCTTTACTGTCTGCTATCACGTTGGATTTCTCCAGAATGTGCATTGCTATCAAAAATTGATCGGATGAGATTGTCTACTGCCACACTGTCAAAGCTTCTCGGCACAGGGGTAAGATTTCGTTCCTCATTGTTTGTTGATTTACCAGACCACTGACATGTTTTCTGTTTGAATCGCAATTGTCCCAGAAGGGAGAGTGTCTTGGAAGGCCTGCAACACTAGGAGGACAGCTCTCATTTCTAGGATATTTTTATGCAAATTGGCTTCTTTGAGGGACCACATACCTTGAACTGTCTTTCCCGAGAAGTGCCCCCTCCCCACCTGATTTGGGAAGCATCTGTAATAACTATGGCCTTGGGCTGAGGGAGAATGAAGGGGCAACCATGGATTATCTGATTAGAGTAAATCCACCAAAGGAGGTAATTTTTGCATGCCTGAGTTATTTTGATTTGGGTGGGCAAAGGTTGAAAAATAGACCACTGAGTTGCTAGAGTCCTCTGAAGAATTCTTATGTTGTATATTGCTAACGGAACCAAAACTATTGCAGCAGATATTGACCCCGGTGCTTGAAGAATCAGTCGAGCTGAGAGAGAGAAGAATTTTGGGTGATCTTTTTGACTTGGAATTGCATGGTTTGTACCCTTCGTAAAGGATGGGAGGCTGTCAAGGAGACTGTGTTGAACAACTCTCCGTTGAACTCCAATATTTGAGTTGGTTTAGTTGAGATTTGTTGTGATTGGTAGTAGATCCAAGTGACAGCATAAGTGGAGTACATAATCTTGTGCTTTGATCAGAAGATGCCTGGTCAGAGTGGCTATGAGCCAGTCATCTAAGTAAGGAAACACCTGGAAACCTTCCAGTCTCAAGTAAGCTGCTGCTACTGCCATGCATTTGGTAAATGCCCTGGGGCTGTGGTGAGACCAAAGGGTAGAATTCTGAATTGGTAGTGATTGGCTTAGTAATCTTCTGGATTGTCTGTTCATTCTATATGGTATTACACATCCTGAAGATCTGTTGAACACATCTTGTCATCCTTGTGCAGAAAAGGCAGAATGGACTGAACCATGACCATCTGGAACTTCGTGTATTGAAGTGACTTCTTCAGGTTGCTGAGATCCAAAATTGGTCTCCAGTACCCTGTTTTCTTTGACACTAAAAAGAAACTTGAGTACGTTCCAGACTCTTTGTGGTCTGGGAAGACCTCTTGGATGACTTTTTTCTAGCAGCATTTTTATTTCCAGTGCTGCTGCTGTCCTCTGGCTGGGTGGAACATTGGGAATTTGCTTTACTGTTAAGTGGGGGGGGGGGGGTTATTGTATAACCTCTGGAAATAATCCTCTGCACCCAGTGAATCTTTTGTAATCTCTTACCAGGCGGTCTGGTGCTGGGATAATCGACCCCCAACTGCCTCCAGAGGTGAAAAGTCAGGCCTTTTTTCAGGAGTGCTGGTAGGATATGTCAGAGAAAATCCCTTCAAACCTTGGTTTTGTGGGCTTGGTCTACTGCACAGGTGCTGTCTTCTGTTAGAGATCCCCCCTCTGCCCTTGGGGGAACTGTCTCTACGTGGATCTTGAAAGGGACATGGGGGCTTTTTGAACCGCGTTTTTCAACCACCTCATTGATTCTCCTTTGAGGAGTTGAAAAAGGTACACCCACAGCAGACAGGGCCTTACCATCTTCCTCGCACTTGGATAGTGTGCCTGTAACCTTGGGACCAAATAAAGAACTTCGATCAAAGGGATCATTGACGAAGGAAGACTTGAAGGGCTCCGTGAAATTACACAGGTGCATCCAGGCATGCCCCGCAGTGGAAATGCCTGAACCCTCTGCCCTTGAAGTGCCTTCAGCTGCATGTGAGATGAGCCTCATGAACAAATTTGAAATAGACTGTAAGGTAGTCCACTCTAAGGCAGTCGAGCTCTCTGCCAAAGACGTAATGGTCCTAAAGAGGGATTTGGTAAGTTATTTAATCAAATCCATCTGGAGTCTGGTGACATGTGCCAAATAATTCAGAGGCCGAAGTGCAAAAGTTGCTGAAGCGTATGCACACTTCCCGAATCTGTTCAGCGTCCAAGACTCCCTGTTAGGGTGAGGAACAGAAGAACTTTGTTCTGCAAGTTCCTTTTTTGTGGCCACCTCTCTGACCATGGACTCAACTTGTACTCCTTTGCTCCAAAAGTCCGTATCCTTGGGTGGTGCCAGAATCCTGTCTGGTCTCTTGGAGATCAGCTCAGTGGAATCAGGTTCCTTCCATGCCTGTCTAGAGATCAAATCAGTAAGCTCATCAGCAGGCGGAGTCACCCAGGAGGTAGATGGGCCAGCCCCAAAAGCTTCCAGGAATACCGATTCCTCTTGGGAAGGGTTTTTGGTAGACCAACCACCCCGTTACTTGAGGATCTCTAGTACGTCTTCAAAGGAGACATCATCAGGTGGTGATCTTGGGGAACCTTCCTTCTCATCAAAATCAGTGGCGACTTCTTTGCATCTCCCTTCAACAAAAAGTGCAGCAAATTATTTGCCCTGATCCCCCCACCAGGGGATTCACAGAGATGCTCATCTCTACGACTGACCTCCTCCCATCTCCTCTATACCTTTCCCCCAGTACCTCTAGAGGAGAATCTAAGTGCTTCCTTTTGCACTTTCTTTTCCTAGGGACATCTTCAGTGGGATGATCCAAAGAAGTATGGAAGATATCAATATACCTTGCTGTGTACCCGGGAGACTTTGGGCTGGCTGTCCCTGTGATGCAGAAAGTTGATGGTCAAGACACAAAAGACAACTGGATCTTGGAAGTAGGATCCGAGGAGGGCGGATATGTCCTTTCTGTTGGAGCAGAGAAAACTCTCTCTGCTCCTTCGAAAGCAGAATGCTTTGGAGAGAAAGAGACCGATGGCTCTAAGAAAACATGCTTCCAGACTGTTAGCTCCTTCCAACCCGAAGGCAAATCACTTGAAGTAGGAGTCAGAGCTGAGCTGTCCAACACAGAGACTCCAAGGGGCAGAGATGGGTCCGACAACCTCAGGGTCAACTCCAACACCTTGTATGCAGCACCAACGTTACAGCTCTGAGAGTCATCTAGCTCTGACATTCTCAGAGACTGTATCAACGTAGAACATGCAATGATCATCGGATCCAATATGGACGGATCCAGGATTCTCTGATTCAGCTGCTCCAAAACCAAAGGTTGGATTGGAGAAGGAGACAAAGTAAGTGGGGTGGTAGTCATAAAGGTCTCTAGACCCAATGGGGTAGGAGCCAGGAGAACCCCCATTTGAATTTGCATTGAGAGAAATTTCCTAATCATCCTATCCACACCTGCTTTGGTCAGACTTCTGGAGGAACAAGAAGATTCTGTTGATAAAGCCCTAGAATGTTGATGCCTTTCCAGAAAAGGAGATGGGAGACAGGAAGATACCAGATCCAGGCTCGGAGGAGATTGGATCTGATGTGACTTATCCTTGTGCTTCTTCGGATCTGAGAGGGTCAGATCCAAAGTTCTTCTCTTAGTTTTTGAATCCGAAGTAGTTGGACCCGGGGATTTTGTCTTTAGATCCAAAGAGATCAGATCTGAAGGTTTTGAGACCTTGAGGCAGTTCCAAACTAGGAAAAGAACAACTTAAAGGGTCTGGGGAACATTTTGTAGCCTCTTTTATGTCATATTTCTTCAGGGTTAGAGACCCAGATGCTGTATTAGAAGATTTTAAATGGAATAATCCTCTCGAAATTAGTTTATGTGTTCAATAAAGGCCTTAGGGTTAAAAGCCTTACAAATATTATAGGCAGAATCCAAATGTGTATCCGATAATGGGATTTTATGGCCACAGGCCGTACATTTGTTAAAC
This sequence comes from Protopterus annectens, assembly GCF_019279795.1. Taxonomy (NCBI): domain Eukaryota; kingdom Metazoa; phylum Chordata; order Ceratodontiformes; family Protopteridae; genus Protopterus; species Protopterus annectens. Next base: position 599,429,690 of record NC_056751.1, read on the forward strand.
CTGGAGGGTTTCTCAGCCATACGTATAGAAAAAGTCTAAAGATAAATAAATATTATAAATGTTTTAAATACATTTTTAATAGCTAGAGAATAGTAAAGAGAAAGTATTACCAACAATGGTAAAAGAGAAAGCTACCTCAAAGGTATAAGGGAGTAAAAGAAAGGGAAAATACCAACTTGGTATTTCAGAAATACACTAAAGAGCATAGAAAGGGCAATGGAGGATACACAGAAAAAGTTTTACCAAGAGAAGGGTAAAATTTAGAGAGAAAGAATTTCTGCTTTTACTCACAACAAAGTTGCTACTGCTCGAGAGCTAACAGCGACCACGTCCATAAGGGAAGGTGGTAAATGAGATCTGAGGTATGGTAGAGTTTTCAGTGTTTCACAAGCTGGAAAAAGTGTCCGAGTCAGATCTGAAGGTCAGATAGAAGCCGCTTTGTTGAGGAATGAATGAAAATGACATAATCAATCTAAGGATCTTAGAAAAATGGCTCATCTGTTTGTCTCCTTTGGATTCTAGATTAGGACTACCATTTTCCAAACAAATTGCTTCCTGTATCTCTTAAGGTTATTTCCTTATGCGCTTCTCTCCATGGAAGGATTTGACACATCTAGCCAAAAGCACATGGCTTTATCAGGTACCTCCTATAAAGGGGTGGACACCAGGTCCATTTCAGTAAGTCAGTTGGTAATCTGTCCATACTTTCACTAAGCTAGACACCTTCTTCAGGTCCAGGGCATTGCTTGCCAGAACTATTCTGCCTGGCCTTTTAGACTCTTCCTCTTCTCCCTTTTAAGTCTGCCTCCCTTTTCTCTCTACAACTCTGGGAATCACCCATCTGTTACAAATATTGCAACAGTGACTCAAGTCAGGACATAGTACAGTTGTGCAAGAACTTGGTATAGCAGTAGATTTCCTTCTGATCACTGTGGCAGTATTCCTTCCTCCCACCTTATTCCCCTTCTCTTAGTTTTTACACAGATACTAAGCTTTACGCAGATACACTCAGTGCTTCACAGTATTACAGCTCTTCTGGGACAGAACTTGCTTACATTTTCAAGCTAAACCTCTTGTAGCTGACCAGTCTCCATCCTTGGTTTTCTTCAGGCTGCTGCTGACTTGGAGATTGCCTAAGGATCTCACATTTACATCCAGTTTTATACCCCTACGCCATGAGCTGAGGTAATCTTTCAAATGTGCATCCTAGAAAGCCAAAGCTCTGGTACCCTGACTGGACATCAGGGAGTTACAACCCATCTGTTACAAGTACTGCAGTAGTGATCAGGAGCATTTCTACTGTTATGCTAAGTTTTTACACAACTATTCTTTATACTACTGCACAGGGGATAGTCCTGAGGTAAATGTTCTGTTTCCAATCCATAGATCTAAGTTGTGCTTCAAAATGGGCAGGGATAAACTTTGTTTTATGTAGATGGAGAATCTGTTCCATAGCAGCAGTATCCTCTGCAAGATATATCTGCCCCTGTAAACCATTCTGTTGATGTTGCAGAAGAGGTTTAGATCCCTAGATTGTGTGTTTCTGATGCCATTTCACTTGCTGATGTGCAATAAATCCATCTGTAATGGGTCAGAGGATGCCTTATGTGCCCATTCACAGGTTATCCCTTAGCAGTCTGTAGGATACAGAGTATAGTGACAGGGCTTTGAGTCGGTCCATGTAGGACATGTTGTTTAGGCCGTGTATCCTTTTAGTACAGTATCTTTGTGGGCATTTCAGTTACTGCATGTGTCTGTTCCCAAATCCCAAACAACTGGATCAGCTCTTAGAGGTGTTTTGTTTATGTGGTTGTTCCTTGGGGTAGAGGACTTCTCAAAGGGTACAATGATGCATTTTTTGGCATTTAGATTCAGACCATGATTTTTTTGACACCATTTGTTTATTTGAGACAAACCTTCCTGCAGGATGTTCAAGTCATCTAGGAATTCAGTGACTGCTCTTAGATTGCAAACTTGGTCAGCCAGAGCCCTTTGGTATTGGCTTTTACTTCAGAAAAGTAGATGCCAAACAGGAGTGATCCTAGCACAAAATCAGGTGGATGTTAAAAACAAAAAAAATACATTGCATTGGAACTTTGAAGCATAACCCAAGTTTCACATCCCATCAGTGCAAGTGGTGCTTCACCTGTCATCCTTTTCAAAATACTAATAAAGAAAAGTAGAAAGCTAACAAAGTAATAATGGGAAAAACTACTCTCAAGCAAGTTGAGACAAAAAGTAAATACCAACCATCTATCAGACTGTCTGTCAGTAAGTGTTGGAACTTCTTCCTGCAGTCCAGGATACAGGGTTTGATTCTTTCCACCTCCACTGGCTATTATGGGACTCTGAACAAGTCAGACAACCAGCAATTGCTCCTAGGTCGCCACTAAAAAGGGAAAGTTGTATCTAGTGGCCTACTTGCTCTGCAGATGAACAAGTCATACCTGTAGATCACTCATTGACAACTTTAAAGGTACAAAAGGAAAACAAAATAACTCACCCTGCTTTTTTTTTCACACCTCCCTCCCACCATTCACTGTCTACAAGCACTTCCATGCATATCCTATCAGTCTGTTGCCATTGTCACACTTCATATCACTTGCATGCCTAGGGTGGGGCGAATGGGCAGCTGCCTCAGGTGCAAGGTGTTAGGGGGTGAGACTGGGACATGCCATTCAGTCATTAGTGCAGTACCAATATTAATTTCAGTATGCCAGTACAAAAGTGAAATTTGATACTGCTGTACAGAAGCATTTAAGCATTTTGTTTGTGGCAGAAGTTGTAGCAAGTGGCTTGCTACAATTTAGTTTTTTTGGTTGTTAACCAAGGAGGCTAGGCACATAAACAGAACCTGGTTGGAGATAAATGAACCGGCTAGAGATTTGCTTCACAACATAAAACTTGACACACTAAAGAACATTATACCTGTTTCAGTCACAATTTCAGATATGAGAAGGCATAGTTTTTATAGATTCTTATTTGTACAGGTTTGTAGGTGTGTACTAAGCTAATGACCATAAGGCCTTTTTAAGCCTAGCCATGCATCCCAAATATATGACGAGTTCTGGTACCCTTGATAAGTGTAAGAAGGGACTTGGGAGATGAAACATTTACAAATAGGAGCCTGGGAGATCATAGGATCATAGGAGGTTACTAGGCGAATGGCCCTGGGGCCCTTACAAGCCTAACCAAGAGTTTATCCCCAAAAAGAAAGTTCACTGTTTACAGGCTGTCTGTGTCCATTAGAGACAGAGGTGTCAAACCAGGGATGAATTTCCTGTTGTCCAAGTTACACTTTAATTGAGTTTGGGAGGAACTCTGCTTCACATGGATGGATAGCCTGTTACAAAGAAGGGATAGTCTCCGGAATACATACCTCTCTCTCCAGCAGATCCAGTTTATATCACAGGCAGGATTTAAGTCTTTAAAATGGGTAATTATGCTACTGTTTTTTTGCGGATATGCAGGAGGTCCATCAGGGTGGAGTCTGACAATTACTTGTGTTCCAGGCATAGATCTCCCCTCAGCAGCCTGTAGGAGACAGAATACAGGGATAGGGCTTTGAGGCAGTGTGTATAGGACATGTTACTTATGACCTGTGTTTGTTTTGTGAAGAACCTCTGTGGACGTTCCAATTGTTGGATGTGCCTAGTTGGATACATACCAAAAGTGACATTGTACTCAATGATAGGTCTGTTGGAAGCTGAATATAGTGGAACAGTGACCTCCTTTGACCCAGATGCCATACCTTTATTTATAGGTTGCACAACATAAAATGATTTCCTGACTACTGTAGACACGTGATGATCAAAGGCTAGATTACTGTTTGTATGTGTCGCCAAGTCTCTGCTACAGGGTTGACTCTCAGGGGCGGGGGGGTTGTCAGTATCATAGTTACCATTAATAGATGACTTCCCAAAGGATGCTGTTATGCATTTCTTGGCATTTAGTTTTAGTCCATGGCATTGATACAAGCTATTTGTCTGTATCAACCATTCCTGGAGAACTTTAGCATCAGTGGGGGATTCTGTTACTGCTCCTAATTTGCAGTTGTCTACAAATCTGGTCAGCCAGAGGTCCTTCACATTGGCCTTGACTTCAGAGAAGTATATGCTAAAAAGGAGCAGTCCCAGAACTGATCCCTGAGGTACTCCATTTGTGACTGGCCTCTTTAAAAAGTTGGACTCCCTAGTTCCAACTTCCTGGGTCCTGTCTTTGAACCAGCTGGCTATCCACTGGATGACATAAGGGTTTATATACCTAACTTATTGAGTTTATCGACAATACCAGAGGTAGGGTATTGTGTCAAATGCCTTGGCCAGGTCAAAATAGGCAGTGTAAACTATTTTGCCCTCATCCTTTGCTTTGGTGACTTTCTTAAAGAAGTCTACTAGGTTAAGTAGGCATGACCTGCCCCTGATGAAAGCAAATTGGGTTGGATTCAGTGTCTTGAGGTTTCCTATGTCATTATTTATAATTTCCTTGTTAATTCTTTCCATGGCTTTTTCATTTGAGACTAGTGAGACTTATAGGTCTGTAGATGACCCACCTTTGTGCAGAGGGATGATTGCTGCTGTTCTCCATTCGTGAGGCACAAAGCCTGTTTAGAGCTATGGTTAAGTAGCAATTCCAGAGGCCTGATAAGTCATATTTCATGCTAAAAGGCATCCTGAGAGATTGACTGGGGCCATTGGTGCAGTGTTCTTCGCCTTAGAGGGAGCATTGAGGACCTGCTCCTTAGTAATAGGAGGGGGAGTTGTATTTGATGGCATTTGTGCCAATGCTAAGAAACAGGCCAGTGATCAGTAATTAAAGTTTTAAACTAACAAATATCTAAATTCTCCAGTCATTAATGTAACATTCTAAAATGTAATCCCATAAGTTTAGCTTCTAGAGCTACTGAATTTATCATGCTGCCAATTTAGAGTCCCTCACTCAGCAACCAGTATGCCTTTCTGACCCCAGTGGAACTGCATTAGTCATCCAGCATCTCCTCCCAGTCCTGTCCTTCTACCTACTTAACTGAATAAACTTTATGAAATTTCAACAAGGCATCTTTATTCCTCCCGCAGGGAGGGCATCAGAGATGGAGAGTGTCTCCAAGATCTATTAGCTGAAATTATTTTATCTGGACTAATCCTGTTTACAATATAACAGAGGATGACATAAATTATGCAACTCCTTGTCCTTCCTTCCACGCATCTTACAAGTAATGGTCCAGCCAGGTTCCCTTACCAGATAACTTTCACATAACATACAGCATTTTTTAAATATCCTAAGTCACAACATTAACAATGATATAGTTACAAAAAAAACAAACCATTCATATTTTTCATTCTTTTGCAGTATATATACATGTTTCTTTTTAACAATTATTCATTCTACCATTACTTAAATTACACCATTCTTGCCATCACTTAAACGTATTAATCTGATGTTGTCTCCTTCAATCACCCTCATGACAGGGTCTCAGATCTGACCTTGGTTTGGCTCGGCCACTTCCACAGGCTTGGATCTGACTCTCAAGCTCTTCCCTCATTCCCACAATACTCTGCATCCACTCAACTACCTCAGATTTTGTTTGCTGCTCCGTGAGTTCATATGCGGATTCTTTCTCTCAAGCTGTTAGTTTAGAAAGGATATTGTAAGTGCCTTTAGCATATCTTTTTCCCTCACCTGTGTGTGTGTGTGTGTGTGTGTGTGTGTGTGTGTGGATAGTTCTCCTGTAAATAAAACAAAAAGGTTGTTAGTTAATAGTTTAAGCCTTAAGTCAAGCTTAAATTTAGAGTTACATTAAGGTTAAAGTTTAATCTAAATTCTGTGTTAGTTTTTCCTTAACACCTTATTTGTTTTTTTTACCTGTCCGTTATTTTTGTTAGGTTCGTCATTATTTATGACTGGCAAACCAGTTCCAGTCTTTCAAATGCTGCACTTCTTGTGGGCATAAGATCCCCAATCGGGATGCCCACAAGGAGTATGTGTACTGCCTGAGATCCAACCATCTAAATGCTGAGTATTCCATCTGTGCGGCATTTAACCCTCAGGCGTTAGCCTACAGATGGAACAAACTTATCTTAAGGGGCCTTCTTCCTTCCTTGGCTCTGAGGCTCAGAGCCCGTCCCAGGCTTCTACCTCCTTGGCTTCTGCTAAGAAGTCTAAAACGTGGTCCCTCCCTGTTTCCCTGAGGGACGCTCCGGATTCTAAGAAGTCAGCAGATTCCTCCCACGGATTCAGGGGAGATCATCACCATTTCCCTGACTCCGTCGCCGGCTCCAACTTTGGATCCTACTGCTGTCTATCTGAGGGCTACGATGATGTCCCCGGCTCTCTCCTCCAGGTCTAAACACTCCAGGCCGCCCTTGTCAGCTTCATTTAGGTCCTCCAGAAGCTTATCCGAGGCAGATGTGGACAGGTTGGTGAGGTTTCTTAAGGCCCAGCTTCAGATGGGGTAGTCTCGGCAGCATCCCCTGTTGGATCCGTGAGCTGCTCTAGTCAACCAATCAGAACTCCTTCTTTGATCCAGCCCCTGGCTTTGGAACCTACTGATTTGGAAGTGGCACGAGCTTCGAACTCGGCGCAGAGGAAATTTCCTTCCTCAAAGCTGAAAATGCCCTTGATGAGCCCCACTCCGACCGTTTCACAGCAGAGTGAGTCTTGGACCAGCGGCATCGGTGCCAGGTCCGGGGGATTGGGATCGGCTCCTTCCTTCTTGGAGCCTTCCCTTTCCTTGGGTGCTTTGGCACTAGATAGTTCGGGTCTGATCCCTTCTGGGACCATGGATCCAATGTAAGTCTGTCCCTTTTTTCCTTGGTAGTCTTGGCTCCAGGAGAACTGGATAGGGTCTCGCCAGGTCCTTCGGCCTTTCAGGTAGTGAAGAAGGTCTTCTCCTGGGTTGGAGATTCGACCGTACAGGTTACCCAGTCCATCCCTGTACCTTCATCAGATCCAGACCTTACTCTCTCTCTCACCCTGCCACAAGTCTTCCTGTCCCTAGCAGCCTTCAAGATTTTCCTGCTCAGGAGGGACCCCTTCTACCGGTACTTCTCCAGAATACCCACCTGAGGAAGTTCTTCAAAAGAGGATGTGTAAAAGGAGGCACGTGCATTCTCCCTTGGAGTCGTTAACTGAGGATGGTAATTTCAATGAGGGGGAAGGGTCCCCCCCCATCCCCACCTGAAGATGTGTCCTTCAGAAACATATTGGAGATCCTAAAGCAGAACAGTGGGTTGTCTACTCAACCTCCTTCCTCTGAGGAGTCAGTTCTCTTGGAGGCATTCAGGATGGGCCCATCTTTGTCCTGGGTGACCCCCCCCCCCCCCCCGGCAGATCCTCTCATGGACTTATTATCTTGCCGTGCGTGGAAGGACCTGGATGCCATCAAGCCTATTCCCAAATGGCCTGAGTGTCCCCTACAGACAGGAAACATTGGAGTAAGGGTCCTGTGGTTGATGCTACTGTGCTGGCGGTGGCCACCAAGAAAGAACTGGCAGAAGAAACTGCCATTGTCCATGCACCGAACAAGGAGTCTAGAGTGCTGGACAGAATTGGGAAGCACATTTATGCCTCAGCAACCTTTGCGCTGAGACCGTTAAAGTACCTAGTTAATTTCACCCGGCTACAGAGGGACCTGATTAAAGAACTGTCCGCTTCTCCCGGAGTCCATGCCTGCAGACGAATTTATGAAAGTTTTTCCCAAGCTGACCACTCTTTCATCCATCACCAGTTCCTCGATGAGGTTAATCTCCTGTATCACTGAAGGCACCTTGCAAGCAGCTGGTTCAGGTCTTTCCCTAAGGAGACATGCCTGGATGAGGCTTTGTGATTTTGCAGAGCCCTTTAAGGTTTGTTTGTCAATGCCCCTTATGATGGCTGCTCCCTTTTTGGGCCATCAGTTAGAGACACACTTGCCCTCAGCAAAAATGATAAAAAGACCCTTTCTGCTGTGCTAGAATCAAGTTTTCTACCCCCCCCCCAGAGGTCCTTCTGCAGGAACCAGCATGGGGATAAGAAGATGTGGTTCCACAAGTCCCAAGGGCCTTTCCAGGACCCTCATGGAAAACCCTCCTCCAGAGGCAGAGGAGGAGGGTTTGATGGTAGACGCTGCCGTAGAGACAGAGAAGGTCCACAGAACCAGGGCTTTAGGGAATCCCCTTTCCATAAGTCCTACCAGTGCTCCTGAAGTGCTGCCCGACTGTCCAACACTGGAGGCAGTCGGAGGTTACTTAGCTTTGTACCCCAAAGCCTGAACCCGTTTGACTCAAAACAGGTGGGTGCTGTGTGTGATATCCAGAGGCTACTATATTCCCTTATCCCTATCGCCGTCACAATCGAAAACCCTATCCAAAGTGCTGCCCAGTGAAAGGAAGCAGGCAGCACAGGAAATTCAATGGCTGTTGCGAAAGAGAGTCACCCAGAAGGTCCCAACAGAACAAAGAGGATTCTGGTTACAGTTCAGTACATACTGCCGCTGTTGCACAAGGACGACTGGATGTGCTCAATAGAGTTCAAGGACGTGTACTATCACATCAAAATAGACAGGCACTCCAGGAGATGTCTGCGCTTCTGTTTGGGAGCCAATCACTACCAGCTCAGAGCACTGCCTTTTTGTCTCACCACAGCTCCCGGGTGATCACCAAATGCTTGGCAGTGGTAGCTGCTCACCTGAGGCTCAAAGGATTCCAAGTGTTTCCATATTTGGATGATTGGCTGCTTAACCGTTCCCACGAAGCATCGACTGATCCAGGCCAGGGACTACTTAACTCCAGTTAGCACCCACACTGGGCATCACCATAAACATGAGCAAGTCCAACCTCTGTCTGGTGCAGAATTTGGAGTTCATAGGCACGCAACTCAGCACAAGGGATCAGATAGCTTCTCTCCCTCTACATCGAGTAGCCATTCTGAGGAATCAGGTACAACAGTTCTTAGCACTACAAGCTCTCACAGCTCAAATGATCCTGCAGGTCCTGGGGTCCATGTCTGCAGCCATTCTGTTAGTTCTCCTAGCAAGGTTTTTCATGTGGATTCTACAAATAGTCTCTAGGCATCCAGTGGTCCATCCTGTCTCAGCCCCTGTCCTTTCACATCAAGCTGACTCCCATCTGCGGGCATCATCTCAACTGGTGGATTCAGACAATGTTCTCCTTGGCAGACCATTTTTGAACAGTCCCCCTTTAGCCACCATGACTAAGGATTCTTCCCAGTTCAAGTTGGGGGGGGGCATTACAGTGGGAAGGTGGTCCAAGACCAACTTGTATATCAGTGTCTTAGAGATGTGGGCTGTCTTCCTAATGTTGCAGGCCTTTCAGGAAGTCCTTCCTCTAGGGACTATTGCATTACACTTCGACAACATGTCAGTTGTCTGGTACATTAACAAGCAGGGAAGAGCCCGTTCTTACCCCCTATGCAGGGAGGGCATGAGAGTGTGGGAATGGGCTATCTCTTCAGACTGTCTTCTAGTTGTAACGCATATTCTGGGGAAAACCAGTGATTTGGCAGACAGACTCAGCAGGTGTCTTCTGATTCCGCACGAGTGGTCGCTCAATCAGACAGTAGCAAACATGATCTTCAGTAGTTGGGGTCAACCTTGCTGCGACCTCTTTGCTTCCCCCCTCAACAAGTGCAGCAAGTTTTTCACTCTGATCTCCCCCGCAGTGGAAGTCCCCAAGGGATGGTCTGGTCCATGATTGGCCCCCGGGTCTCCTGTATGCTTACCTTCCTCTCCCACTCATCTCCAAGTTTCTTCAGAAGACAAGCAGGTTGAAGAGCTCAGTCGTCCTCATTGCCCCTTTCTGGCCTCACCAACTGTGGTTCCCCTTTCTTTGGTCTCATCTGAAGTATTCTCCTTGTATATTGGAGCCCACTCCGGATCCTCTTTCTGACCTGTCAGAGATTCGACACCTCAACCTTCGAACCCTGAAATTGACCACATGGTTTCTCCACTTCCAACCTTAATTAGACAGTCCAGGCTTCAGTCCCCGGTACGGAAAATTCTTTTAGCTTCACAAAAGGCTTCCTCTAATAAAGTCTACAACAGGAAGTGGAAGAGGTTTGTGTTTGGGTCACTAACAGGAACACTGACCCTTTTTCAGCACCTATGTCAGATGTGTTACTATTTCTCAGTACTCCGATGATGCTAGTTTTTCTGCTATTAAGTTACAGCTAGTTGCTATTTCCAATTTTCATACAGCAGGTCAGATTTGTTCCTTATTCACATTCCGATTGTGTAAATCCTTCATGAAGGGTGTATTCTTACTAAGGCCTCCCATTAGGGATTTTTCTCCTCCGTGGGACCTCACTTTGGTACTGCAGGCATTGACACAGGGTCCATTTGAACCTGCAGCTACTTCTGACATGAAGTTTCTGTCCTGGAAATGGCTATCTTGGTGGCTTTGACTTCTGCCAAGAGGATTTCTGAGCTTCAGGCTCTATCTTCTAAGCCCCCTTATATATTGTTCCATAAAGATAGGGTGGCTTTATGTATGAATCCATCCTTTATGCCTAAGGTAGCTACAAGAAGTAATATCAATCAGTTTGTTCAAAACTCCTAGTATTTTTCCCAATTTTTCTAACAAAGGGTTGTACGCCCTCCACTTCTTAAATATTCATAGACAGCTCTGTTTTTATCTGCACAGAACAAAACAGCACAGGAAGTCTGACCAGTTTTTTATAGCTTTTTCACTAACTAGTCTTGGTCAAGTGTTATCAAAAATTACCTTAGCAAAATGGATTTCAGATTGCATCTCCTTCAATTATTCTTCTAGAGGATTACAGTTACCTAAATCTCCTAGGGCGCACTCTACCATAGCTATGGCTACTTCCTCTGCCTTTTTTGCCAGAACTTCTATTGATGACAATTGTGCAGCAGCCACTTGGTCTAATAATCACTCCTTTGTGTCACACTACAAGTTGGATATTATTTCCAGGAGCAGGGCTTCATTCGGCTCGACGGTGCTCTGGCATGTCCTTCCATGAGGGCCACCCAAGGTTCTCATATCTGTGGACTCTGACTCTGTTGTGAGGGTGAATGAAGGAGACATCATCAGATTAAAAAGTTATGTCTCACCATAACTTGGCATCTGTGTTGTCTTCCTTCATTCATCCTCACTTTCCCACTCGACCATCCCCCAGCCTTTTCTTCTTGAGGAACCTGGATGAACTCGGGACTCTTGTGTCCTATGTCTGAGCCTCTTCTGCTGATCTTTGATGTCTGAATGTGGCATGTCTGGATTTGGCAAACTTGATCTGAGGTAGTTGGGTGGATGCAGGATATTGTGGGTATGAGGGAAGAGCTTGAGAGTCAGATCCAAGTCTGTGGAAGTGGCTGAGCTGGATCTGAGGTTTGATCCGAGACCCTGTCATGAAGATGAATGAAGGAAGACAACACAGATTGCATGTTTATGGTAAGACATAACTTTTTATTTTGTACTTGAAAATCCAGAAAAAGGCATATCAGTGTTGTGGAACATTTTGAGACAATTTCAAGTTTTTAGGGGATATAAAATTAATAAAAATAAAACAAAGGCTGTAATGGTAAACTATGTACCACACATGAATTGCTTCAGCAATACCGATATTTATGGGAACATGATAAGATGAAGTATTTAGGTGTATGGATTTTAAAGGATTTAGGGTAGCCACCCAGCAGTGTGAACCTTGCTCTAGATGATTCACTATTGAAGTGACACCCCGACCCCATTTGCAAAAAAATGGGAAAAGAGTTGTGGATGGACGGATTATAAAGAATTCTGTTATGGCAGCTAAGGATGTGTGGAAAGAGACTGTCAAAACATAATAAAAAAATTGAGAACTTGGAAGCTCTTGATTATGGATATGGATACAAGCAAGTGAAAATGTTTACTTCCTTTAAATTTATACAGAGGTTGGACATAGTTTTATCAGAGTAGAAGATATGGATGATAAATTCCATCAAATCTTTATTAATTGTTTGTGAGGGAAAGTGTTAAGTAGGATAAGTAGATTCTTCCCCTAGAGCAAGTTTGTTCAGGACTGATTTAAAGGGGTACTTTAGATTTATGTGGGTAAGGCTTATACATAGCACAAGCAGAAGGTTACAGATCAGAGTGGAAAGGGATGATGCTGAAACAGGGTGGCTTGAAAAGTAGAGAGACAGTAGGATTTTGGATGCAGATCCTCAAGGAGAATAACAAGTGTACAGAATATTATATTCATAAAGTTGCAGAAAGTATTCTAAGACGTAAGCCAGTATACAGGAATGGAGAAAAGAGATTTTGTCAATATGGATGACTGCAATTAAGGGTATAGAAAATAGAGAAGGGGAGCTGGAATTTACTGGAGAAAAATAGCAAAGAAACCAATATTTTGGAAGCAAATAACTAAGGAGGGAGAGTTAATAGAGTGAGATGAAGCCAAGTATAGAAGTTTGGACTGCAGGTTAAACACTGCTTTCCCTACCACAAATTAATATCGGAGTATAGGCAGGGAGAATGAGATAAGGGAGTGCTAAGTGAAAGACCAGCTTTAATAGAGTTTTTGTAGTCATTTTGAACCAAAACTGTTAAAAAACATTAAAAAGAATAATTAGTAGGGCATATAAAATATGGCATGCTAACTATAAGAATCAGAGGAGGTTGGAAAATATTAGAAAGATCCAAACCAAATGGTAAAAATGTCACACAGACAAACCTTTCAGTAAAAATTGCAAGAAAAACACAACCAAGCTAGAGTTTTCACTGTGTTATACCTTAAGCCTCTTGTAATGGAGGCCTATGGGACATATGCAAATGACCTCTTAAGAACATCAAGTATTTCATCTACACGACTTCAGAATCACGGTTGCCACCCGTCCCGTTGTCAGCGGGGCACCTCACGGGTTGAGCCTTCGCATCCCGTGTCTTGCATTCACAGATAGTGGGACTTAACTGTGTTTTCCACTTTTCTCACTCTTGAATTGCCGTTGCCGTGGAAAAGCCAAAAATACTTCCGTTTTTTCCATGGCAATGCGGCTACATCACCAGCTCGGACCTGCAGTTAGATGGTTTCCCTGCTAGGTCCAGGTGGTGTAATTCAAGCAGCAATTGGCTGCAGGAATTGGAGGGGGTGGGGATTCACCTCGAAGGGACCAATAAAGGTTGCAGCTGTAGAACAGTTTTGTCTTAGTGCTCTACAGTTGCGAAGGAATTGGGACTTAAGGTCTGAGATTTCCCAATCCCAGCAGCGAAGAAGCCAGACAGCAAAGAAGCCAGCCTGCAAGGGAGCCTGCTAGCCAGCCAGCCCAGCCACTTGAGCAGACCGAGTCAGTCATCCAACTAGCCATTCCAGCAGGAAGGAAGCAAGCTAGCCCAGCAAAAACTATGATAGTGGTAAGTACATAACATAGTATTTTGTGGCTTTAGTTATTTAAAATGGGAATATTGTGCTTTATTTAAGTTTTTAATGTTTAGAGGTAGATGGGGATGTAGTATGCAGTATTTATATCTGTGCAGTGGTTATTTTGAGATTTTTGAGTAGTAGTTTTTAAAGGTATAAAACCTGTATGTATATGTAATTGTTATTGTTCTTGGGGGTATGATTTGGAAGCATTACTTTTAAAAGGCTGAACTGTGTGTATAGAAATTTTGTTTATTTCTGGTGGGGGGCAGTGAAATATAAATTTAGTGTGATGTATTTCTACTGTCATAGTTTTTTCTGGGTATTTTCTGTTTGCAGATAGAAAATGTTCGACCATAGTTTGCACTTTTTTGTGTGGAAATTTGTGCAATTTAATGCTGTTTTCAGGAAGTTAGGATATACTGTTTGGGTAATTTTTCCTGTTAGTTCTTGCAAGTCAATGTGTATGTGGTACAAGTCTACCTTTTGAGGAGGAATGTTAACAGTTAATGTAGTGCATTTATTATTCTAGTAGGTATATGTTGCCAACTTGCCGAAGCTGTTTCAAGATTGTTTTCATTTATACTTGTAAATGTGTGCATTTAATTTTTTATGCGTTTTTAATAAGGTTAAAATGTCCTGCTTTGCTTGTAATGTGAATATGGGTGTGCTGCTTTTACTTGGGCCTGTTTATTGCATCGCTGTGCTGGGTAAATTACTCTTAATTGCTATGTTTTGAGGTAAAAGGAGTCCATGGAGTCTTGCTGTACATTATAGTTTATTTTACTTCTCTTGCAAGAAGTATTTTTAAAAGGTAAAATGTTTACGGACTTTTTTCCTGTTTATTTTTTTTGTGGATGCATGCTCAGAAGTTAATGCATTGTATTTGAGATTGTGCTAAACCATGTCATTGTTACAGGGTAGTTTGCTTTTGGGGTGCAGTTTGTAATTGTGTTTTTCTTTGCTTTAGCTTTAATTTGCTAGTGTGCAGTATGTAGTACTAGGGTACAGTATGTAGTTTTGTGTTTTTTCTGTGCTTTAGCTTTAATTGACAATAAAAAGTCATAATTTTATACTTGGCTTGTATGTGGTATGTAGTTTTTTTTTAAGTTTTCTTTCTGAATAGTCATGGTTGGTTTATGAATTGTTTTTACTTTTTAAATAAACAAGTGTCTGTTTAATGAGTAGTGTGTTTTTTATTCCTTTAAAGTTTATTTACTGTTACAACTGAGTAATGTGTTTTTTTGCAGTAATGCTTCACTTCATTTAAATGGTTTGAGTTTTTAGTATGCTGTAATGTCACAATGTTGTATCCATAACTGTAATACTGCATCTCTTTTAACACCTCTGGTGATGTGGTGGGGGTGTGGCCAATGTCATATTGGCCACACCCCTGTCATATTGCCACACCCCCATGCCCCACTTTGGCCTTGTTAAAAGGTGGCAACCCTATTCTGAATACTTGTGACTTTTTACATTTTAAGTCTTCATGGCTACATTCAGGCCTATAAAGCCAAACCCTAATAACTGTGGACATGCACATTCCAACCTTTACTAAAGTCATTTAGTATAGGTAACCTGGCAAATACAGAATTGCTCCCCCCCAAAAAAAACTGTAAATAATGCTAAACAGCAGACGTGTACACCCCAATTCGATAAATCTGATTTAGAAAAATAAAACTGGAAATGGGTTGAAAGACATATTCAACACTCAGCAGTAAAACCATTAAAAACTCAATTTTAAGTTAATTTCCTGATCAGAAACTATAAAAGGCATCCAAAAAGGAGGAAACAACTTTCCCATCAAAGAGAAATCATAAATCCTACAAACAGGAAATGAAGTAGAGCAGGAAGTGAATAAATTATAAAGCCAAGATGACCAGCAGTCCTGTCTGCAACAGAAAATCAACAGTAGGTCACTCCTCTAACATAAGATGTGCATTTAAATATACAGTATTCAAAGCACTAAAAAATATAACATTAAATAGCAATAAACACACAAAAATTACCATAGAAAACATATTAAATAAAGGCAACAAGTATATCTTTAGCAAAAAAAAAAAAAACGTGATTGGGGGGTTGTTACTTGACTGTATTGTCTTTCTGTTCTTGGAGTTGCCACTAAACTGATTCTTGTGGATTTTTAAGATTGCACTATCTGAAATGCATTGCAGAGCAATGTTGGTGATACTCAAGCCATGTCAGTAAAGTAATAAAGATGATAATCCCAGCGAAACAACAAAATTGCAAACACACCAAAGGTGAATGAACGCCAGGAATACAGGATACTGTGCTGGAAACACTTAATTTATTGACATAAAATAGGTTGAGCGCTTTCTACAGAAGTAAATCTGTCTTCTTCAGAACATCATAGCATGGAATCATGACGCTTATATATCATAATTGAAGTAAAAAGCCCGCCCTTGTATGATGTAACTACTTATCAATGTGACCCAGAGTTGTACTATGTATTTAGACTATTAGAGTATTTGTACTATGTATTAAGACACCAGTATGGTGGAGAAGAAACACTAAACGCCCAATGGGCGTTTAGTGTTTCTTCTCCACCATACTGGTGTCTTATGTGGCAACAAGAGTGAGGTGAAATACATAGTACAACTCTGGGTCACATTGATAAGTAGTTACATCATACAAGGGCGGGCTTTTTACTTCAATTATGATATATAAGCGTCATGATTCCATGCTATGATGTTCTGAAGAAGACAGATTTACTTCTGTAGAAAGCGCTCAACCTATTTTATGTCAATAAATTAAGTGTTTCCAGCACAGTATCCTGTATTCCTGGCGTTCATTCACCTTTGGTGTGTTTGCAATCATGTCAGTAAAGTATCAGATTACAGTTTGTTACAGGGTCAGCAGCAACTGTCTGCAGTTTTGAGCCACGGTAAACTCTTTAGTGTGAAAAAGATCTTCTAAGATAAATATGGAAAGCAGCTTTTTGTCTTTATTTATTTTTTTTTATTCATCCTTCTAAGTTGGGAACTGCTGATTGAGAGCCCAGTGTCCAAGTGTATTAGTTCTGGTTTAGGCACTTGGGCTTCAGGCCAGTTATTTTACATTAAGAAGGTTTGTGGTCTGCACTCTTGTGGGAGAAGAGGCTGGACTCTGCCCTTCTGAGCTGGGAATTTCTGGTTAAAGGTTTATAGTGCCTGAATATTTGAACTGTATCTTACTGAAATTGGTACACCTTGTTTGCTCTAGCATAGACTAGATCCAGGCCTGCTGAATCTAGCTTTGTTTATATGCTTGTTGTTTGTTTGCTTGATATTTCCCTGGAAGCTAATTCCACCTAATACGCAACTTCTCAGCACTTCTGTGGATCACTAGTGATATCTGCATTGCTTACTGTACTTATTTCCTTGTTTCACTTGAAAGAAAGTTACTGTTTGTCGTTTTGCATTTAGTTACTTGTAACACATTGCACTCAAGTTACCTGGCACTTGCTCACTAAAGCAATTATATAAGTCAGCACTAAAAATTAAAAGCACTACACCCTCACTCCCCACTGGCCCTTGTTTTCAATTAAGGATTTCCCAATATTATTCTAGCATGTCCAAAGGTCAGTTGTCAATCTCCTCTCCGGTCCAGCTGGTGAATCTGGGAATCTTGAGGCAATGTTATAACTGCCTCATGTACACAGACAACCCTCTCCTCCTCCCACATAACACAAATACTTGAGAGATGCAGCTATTTAGCCAAACTGGAGGCTGAGCTCTCTCAACTCAGGACTGGCAAGACCAGACAGGAGGAGAAGGCAACTACACACACCACAAAACCAGCCTCACATAATGCTACCACTCCACTGAATCAAACACATAAACACACAAAGACATACTCAGAGGCTCTGAGTAAAAATTTACCTAAACAGCAGAGGCCTCCAAAGCAGACACCCAAACAACTGCTACCTCAAGACACCCCACAAGCAACACATAAACCACAAAAGCAGTGTGCAAAGCAGTCACAGCCCTTAAGGCCAAATACAACACCAAACATACTTGTCATAGGTGACTCCATAGTCAGACACACTGACGTCCCACTCACCAGGCTGAACAAGGAGAGGGTCACAGTAAGCTGCCTATCGGGCGCTAGAATCCGCCACATAACACAAGCACTTTCGGTCACTCCACGGCAAGTACAAATATGACACAGTCATTGTCCATGCTGGTGTGAGCGACCTGAGACGCACCTCCCTGGACTACATGAAAAGAGACATAGAGGAGCTCTCTGATTATGTAGCCCAGGCAGGTATGACCCTAACCCTGAGCAGTATCCTTCCTTCACCAAGAATGATGCCACAATATAGAGACAAGATGATCAGCTTTAACAATTGGCTTAATGTCTGGTGTCATTCAAAGGGGATCCAGTGTCTGTCTGCCTGGGATGACATGCTTGACAAGCCACGCTGCTTCAAGGGACGGCTTGCACCTGTCACCCTGGGATTCGGATATTGGCTAAGGCTCTTGCCACCCCCATAGTGCCTTTTTAGGCAAGGCTCAAATTCTAAACCTACCACCCTAGAAAACAAAATGGGAAGAAACTGAGGGTAATGCTGCTCAATGCCAGAAGTCTAAATCTCAAAATGCACGACTCGAGGCCCTTCTCAGTATGGAGAACATCGATGTCTGTGCTGTAACTGAAACCTGGTTCAAGGCTCCTGAGAGCACCCGGCACTATTAGGTTTTACCTCATATCATGCATTCCGCCCCAAAACCCAGACCACACCACAAAAGGAGGGGTGTATCCATATTCATAAAGGATACCCACACCTCCAGGTTGGTGGCAACGCACGCTTCGAAACCATCCAGGTGCAACTAATCATAGGCAAAACTGCTCTACAAATTGTAGCATGCTACAGGCCACCCTCTCAAACTCAGGAACCCCACACAGCCTTCCTGAAGACACTGGAGGGTATAAATGTATCTCCAAACACCATCATATTGGGTGACTTCAACTACCCGAATATAGGCTGGGAACATTACTCAAGCCCTAACTTTCTAGCCCAACGGTTCCTGGAGTTCATAAATTCAAATGCCATGGAACAGCTAGTCACTGTTCCCACGAGAGGAGAAAATATACTAGATCTCATTGTCACAAACATGGGGACAAAATGCTCCACACCGAAGTATATCCCTCATTGGTGAGATCTGATCATAAACTAATCTCACTGGAAATCCACATCCGCCCCACCCCAAACAAAAGACCATAGTGAAGAACTTCTCTAAAGCAAACTTCACACTACTCAAGACTGGTGTGGTATCCTTCAAGGCCCCTGAGCCAGAGGAAACCACAACCCAAGCTCGGAAGCCCTTACAAATGCCTTCTATGAACACCTCCAGGACTGCATGGATCAGGCAATCCCAAATAAAACCAAGACTCTTTCCACAAAGGGCAAACGTCCAGTCTGGTGGACCCCAGCCATCAACAAACTTTACAATAAGAGGAGAAAGCTATTACATGATAGAACAAAATCCATAAAAGGGAAGTCACCCCTGATCATTATTAGTAAAAAAATACGAGCACTCATAAAATCAACTAAGGCCAATTTTGAGAGAAAAATTGCCATGGATTCAAAGGACAATCATAAGGCCTTTTTCAGCTATGTTAGGAACCTGGGTGGAAACTCCCAGATATGCTCAGAATTAGTCCAAAATGATAAAAAATCACTGAACCCACAGACATTGCCAACATACTGGCAGACAGGTTCAGTGCAAACTTCACCCCTCTCCCCTAAAGGAGAGATAACTATCCCAGCCGAGTGTAGCCTCCCGGACATCTCAAATGCGCAGGTGAAAGCTGCTCTCTCTAAAGCTAAAAACACAGCATCAATGGGACCGGATGGTGTCCCCGGCTGTGTGCTACACGAGCTAAATGAGGAATTAAACCCGCACATAAGGCAGCTGTTTAATCTCAGCCTTACCACAGGATACGTGCCCAAGGAGTGGCGTCGGCAACTGTGGTCCCACTCCACAAAGGTGGCCCCTGTCCGGGCCCTGGTAATTACCGCCCGATAAGCTTACCAAGTCTAGTCTGCAAAGCTATGGAGAGGATCATAATGGAGCTCATAAACAAAGATATAGGGACTTGCAGACATTGGACCCGACCCAGTTTGGCTTTGTCAAGGGAAGATCATGCCTTTTGAACTTGGTCGACTTCTTCAAACAGTCACCAAGGCCATTGATGAGGGAAAGGCAGTCCATACAGCCTACCTTGACCTTGCAAAGGCTTTCGACACAATACCCCACTCGGCTATTGTAGAAAAACTTACCAGCTTAAATGTAAACCCATATGTCACAAGATGGGTTGCAAACTGGCTTAAGGACAGAACCCACAGGGTTAGAGTTGCTGGTGCTGTGTCAGACTCCAAGCCGGTCACAAGTGGTGTCCCACAGGGCTCGGTCCTTGGCCCCTTATTGTTTGGCATCTACTTCTCAGAAGTACAGGCCAACATGGGAGGACTTTGGCTGACAAAGTTTGCAGACGACTGCAAACTGGGCGCCATAGTGGAAAGTGCATCGGACACGGATATCCTTCAGAAGGGACTCACGGAAACAGATAGCTGGTGCCAGAGCCATGGCCTGAAGTTAAACGCCAAAAATGTATAGTCATACCCTTCGGTAAAAACAAGGTAACCCCAAGCTACCATATAGGTGGCAATCCACTAAGCACAGAAGAGGTTATCAGGGACCTGGGGACCCAGGTTGACAGTGGCCTTTCTTTTGACACTCACGTTGCTAAAGTGGTTAGAAAGACCTTCTACATTGCCCACCTGATCATGAAGGGATTCACATCCAGATCTAGTGAGGTCATTGTTCCCTGTACTCTTCACTTATCAGACCAATGATCGAGTACAATGCCCCATTCGGGATGTATCTCACCCGACATCTGCAGCAATTGGAGAGACCCCAAAAGTTCCTCACCAAAAGGATAAAGGGACTCCAAAATCTGTCATATGCTGCCAGATTGAAGAAATTCCAGCTCTATTCAGTCGCATACCGTCTGCTCAGAGGTGACATGTGCCTGACATACAAGGCCATGTCCAACCCGGAATTAATGGACATGCTCCACCTCAAAAATCCAAATCCACCAAAACCACTAGAGCAAGCGACTTAAACCTTAGCACGGATATAAATAGGACGTGCTGGAGGGATAGATTTATCACTCAGAGACTCCCTATGCTTTGGAATAAAATCCCGGTCCATGTGAGGCAGAGCACCTCGCTGACTCTGTTCAAGAGAAATCTAGACCTGTGGATGGGAGATCGTAGGTTTACCCCGGGAATCATCTCTGTGTCACTGCTGGACAGAGGCACAACAAACTAATGGGCACAGTATTTTTTCATATAAGGGGTGGCGTAAGCCACAAAAATTTGGGCTAGGCTTATAAATGCCTTAGGGCAGATAGCCTAGTATAAACCTATGAACCTATTATTTTCTGACATTTAAAACAAAAGTTAAGCAAATAAGCAAGCAATAATGCCCAACAGGGTGTGTGTTATTGTGGAAGTAACACCCGCCCAGGGGTGTTCTCAAGCCTGACTGTGCAGGTGGAGAGCCTCTACACCCTTTGAAGGGCATTATTTCCACAATAACACACACCCTGGAGGGCATTATTGCACTTGGAGAATGGGCTTTCTGTAAAATTGTTGTTTTTTACTTATTTTTTTATTACTGTATTATTTTTTTTTATATATCTTTGATGTAAAATAGTTCCTCCGCCTGATGTTTTAAATTTGCTGTAGAATATTTAATGGTGTTGCAGGAAGCATTTTACATCCAAAATGTAACACTTTAAAAAATATATAACCAGGTATTTACTTTATTTTTTGGTCCCTTACTCTAAAATGTTTGGTTTATTGCCAGTTATTTATTGGAGATTGACATATCTAAATAATGACATATATTTGAGTTTCAGATTTTATTTACACAAGTTTGTAATTTTGTAAGAAAATTCATTAAAATCTGTTCCTAGTTTTGAGCCTTTGTTCCACTTGTATTTTAGGCTTTACCCAAATTTCTTCAGCAGCAAGGTCCAGAGGGATGCAAACCTCTTTACTACTGCTGCCAGGGATCGCTCTTACTCTCGGTCTTCAAATTCTGTCTCTCACACTCACACACAATCTGTCCTCCTTTTATGAACATGTGCACTTATACATGCAGACAGAAACATAAATACCACCCACACACACTTTCTGTTTTAATTATTTTTTTTGCTCTAGCTGTTTTGCTGCTCAGTAAGGCCTTTCTGAGTCTAATTATGGTGGCTACCAAAAAAGAAATTACTAGGAAATAGCAATCAAAGTCTAAACCGACTGTACTAGAAGTAGTGAATATAGTAACAGAGATAAAACAACTGGAAATGGGTTCTTTAGAAAAGGGTTGGTGCAAATTACATAGAAAAAAATGGAAATGATGGGAAAAATACATGCAGATGAGGAGTGAGGTTTAAATGAAGGCAGGATTTGAATGAGCTATGTAATGATTGACTGACAGTGACTGGACAGATTTGAAGTGATGTATAATGTTTGCAACCAAAATTATGTCAGTGTGGTTTGTTTTCATTTATATAAATGTATGATTGCCTTTGTCATAAGTGATACTTTAATAAAGATGTTTCTTGTTTAATAAAAAAAAAAAAAAAACTTTTTATCTTTAATTATCCCCAGTGCCTGGGCTGCTTCTGTCAGCTGCTATACAACTATTAAAAGTATAGTTACATAAATTGTGCATTGTGCAGTTCTTATCATAATAAAATATTTTCAAAATACATAAAAGGCACTTTTTTATAAAAACAAGCAAAAAAGGACACATACAAATAATACAGTGCATCAGGTAGTCTCACCTTCGATAACCACATCGCCACAACAGTCAGTAAATCCTTCTATGTGGCACACCTCATCACTAAGGGCTTTTCATCCAGAAAAAAGGAGGTCATTGTCCCACTGTACTCATCCCTCATTAGACCCATTATAGAATACAACGCCTCGTTTGGTATGTACCTCTCAAGACATCTGCAACAACTGGAAAGGCCGCAGAAATACCTCACAAAAAGAATCACAGGCCTAAAGCAGATGCCCTACGCTGACTGCCTTAAAAAGCTCCAGCTATACTCTGTCACATATCATCTACTCAGAGGCGATCTCTGCTTAACATACAAGGCCATGTGAAACCCAGAGCTGTTGGACATACTATTCTTAAAGAAATCCCAATACCTCAGAGCCACACGCTCCAGGGATCTAAACCTTGTCATCACAGTAAACAAAACATGCTGGAGGGATAAGTTCCTGACCCAGAGACTCCCCAGACTCTGGAATAGATTGCCCACACATGTCAAGCAGAGTGCCTCTCTGGCCCTCTTCAAAAGGAACCTTGACGATTGGATGGGAGAAAGGAAATTCACCCCGGGGATCATGTCAGTCGCCCTGCTAGACAGGGGTCCAGGAAAGTAAATAGTGTGGGAAGAAATAGCCAGGGAATTGTTATGGCTAGGCTTGTATAAGTCCTAGGGCTGATAGCCTAGTACCAACCTATGAATGTCAGAAAAGCTAAACATGTAAGCCACTTTTTCAGTGCATTTATATCCAGCATATTGGGTATTGTTTCTTATGAAGCAACAACTGGAATATAATAAATGCATACTATCTTGAGTATCATCCTTATACAGAGCCTTTTAAATCACCGCTGGTTGAAGAGCTACTTCACCATAAAGAAAGCATCATTGCAACACTGTCCGCAGTTCATCATTCTTTATCTTCTGCTTCACTTTGCTAGTAATGCAGTGTCAGTGACACAACAGATAACACACTCACCTTTGGTGCTGGAAGATGTGAAGGTTGTGGGTTCTAGTCTCACTCCATGTGACTAGATTGCTCATACTGCAGTGCAGCATTAGGGGGTGCTGCACTCCTGCGTGTGTTGCCTTTCAGATAAGAGATTAAGTCAAGGTCCCATCTGCCTGAGTTGGTATTGGCTCAGGTGGATGTAAAAGATCACATGGCACCTGTCAAAAACAGTTTAGGTTCTTTATTTAAGAAACATTATCTACAACATTGTTTACAAACTTACATATTTACAGATGTATACAGTGTACAAAATATCCATTCCTTTCCATTGTCATGCAGTCATAGATATCTTATTTTTCATTATTATGTTAAACTTCTGTCTTATTTGACCCCCCCCATTCCTTTTTCCACAACCGTCTAATTTTTCTTAAAATTACGTCTAGTCTCCATTTACCATTAAACTTGACCTTCATTTAGCCTTTCATTCCAAATGCTCCACACAACATAAAATAATATTTGTCTGTTTTACTAACATATTCCTCATTTTTATGGCTATAATATCCATATATAGTAATGCCCATATTTATTTTGTTTACCTCATTTATATTTTCAAAGAAATTTTCTTCATACCATTTTCCCCACTGTTTTGCAATCCTTTTACATTGTAAGAAAACATGTTCTGTAGTTTCTTCGTTACCACAATATATACAAACTCTTTCACTGATTTTTATACAGTGTATTTTGTTTTACTGGTAATTTATTAATCTCTAATCTCTATAAAAGTCTTGGCATTCTACTTGATTTTACACCATGGTGTGCATACTTTTATAGCTTTAACTTTTTCATTCACTAGCTGAGTCCAAGAATTAACATAGGGCAGGATTCACGAAACCTCCGTGTAAGAGTTAGCAAGTCTTACACGGAGGCTGCAGTTAAACAGTGTGATGTCAGCATGCCATGCATATTCATGAGGGCATGCTGAGTCACACCCTAGGCTAACACGGTCCATGTAGGAAAGTAGGGGGCGTGTCCGCACGGCGAGTCCTGCAAAGGGACACGCCCCCAGAAGATTCACAGTCCTGAAAGGAAACTCCCACGGGCGAGTCTGCGGAAATGTCAAGAAACACAACACCACACATGCCCCCACAGACTATAAACCCAACTGTAATATAAAACATAAAAATTAACAGTTTAATTTTTATTTATAATTTCAAAAATGTTTGCCCGTAATTGCGCTCGTTTGCGCGGGTGTGCCCTTCGCTCAGCCACAGTTAGCAGTCATTGGAAAAGCATAAAAGATCTAAATATGCAATTTAAGCCAGGTAGCAATAGTGTAGCAGTAGAGACGTTGGCCAAAGGGGAGGTAGTCATGGTTTGAGCCCCAACAACATCATTTTCTATTTTTACTGAAATAAGCACAAAACAATCCCCTGACATATATGTACATATATATATATAACTATAATTTAAGTAAAATGTAATGAAATGGGCCATGTATTTTTGAAGAAATCTGATACAGTAAAAAAAAAAATTATAAGTGCCCATAGCTGAGCAGCACTCTACCAAGCTGAGTATGACTGCCTGCAGGTGAGCAGTGGTTTAACAGGTGTAATATGAGTGGCCGGAGTTGAGCAGCGCTTTAACACGCTGAAACTGTGTGCCCGTAGCTGAGCAATGCCTCACACAGCATAATATGCGTGCTCGTAGCCAAATGACGCGTAAACCAGCATAACCCGTTTGCGTAGAGCTGCGCAGCGCGCCAACCAGCTTACCAGCGGGCAACGTAGGGCAGGCTGTATCAAAGCCGCCTTTACACAGACACACCTCCTAGCCTGTGTAGACAGTCATAAAATAAAAAAAGCAATGCTCAGGCTCGAACCCAGGATACCGTGCACCATAGTCAAAGTACTGAACCACTAAGCTATGACAGTTGTACTGAGAAATGCAGTATTAGCATATATATATAGGAATGAATGGAAATAGAAGCATGACAAAGCAGGTTTTTTTCAAGCTGATACATTTCCAAAATGGCCAATCACAGATAAGTGTGGGAAAAACGGCATATATAAGCCCCATGGGCGGGAATACACAGCATAACTGATTGTGGAGCCTATTTGCAGTCAGTATGGCAGGTGTAGGAGAGGGCAGTCGCTTCCGAGTACAGAGGTGGGGTGTTGAGTCCAAATATATGGTTTGGCTCCTAGTCCACGATCATGAGGCTCAACTCATGCAGGGCTAGGTTCTGTGGGGTGCGTACAAGGCAGAGGCATGGAACCGGTTGGCACATGATCTCACCAGTGCCACAGGCATACCAATGACTGCTGAACAGGTCCGTCACCACCATGCGGACCTGAAGAGACGAAAGCAGGACCAACTGAACCGTTGGATCCAGGAGGCCTGGCAAATGCCCAATGCCCCACTACTGAGTAAGTATCCATGTAATTACGTATGTAAGAAATTATCCTAGCTGATATTATGGAGATGTATGTTCCAATATTACTTCATTTATATTACAGCTGCAGGTGTGTGTTCCGCGAATCGACGAGCCTATGGTGATAGGCTGGTGCGGTTGCGCCACCAGGCAGGTTAGTAATTATTTTTCTGTAATTGCTATACAATATAAGTGAGACAGCTTGTAAAAGAGTTCAATGTAGTTACATATTAATAAAGTTCAAGTAACACTAGAAGAAAGATTCTGCTAGTACTGTATGATTAGATAAGTGATGCAGCGTGTAATCCAGAAATAAAAATTAAACAAGTCTGAAATAGATATTTTCCACCTGTATTGTAATATCAGATAACCTGCTGCAGCCTGAAAATTAGTGGTAAACAAGCTAAAGACAATAGACGTGTGTCAAATACATCCCCTTTTAAAATCTGCCATGTGAAACAAGTGAGTCTGTTGGAAAGGATTGTTGTAACCAAGTAAGACATGTTAATAACGCCTAGAATTAAGTACCATCTTGAATTGTAAAAATAAAACAAGTGAGAGTGTGAGAAAGAGGTATGAATCGACCAAGAAAGCTGTAATAACTCTTGAATAAAGTATACTGCAGTCAGTACATAATGAAATAAATGAGTCAGCCACAACCAAACAGTGAAATGTTTGTAATAAAGTACTGAAGCTGGAATGTGTCTGTCCCACAATTTGGATATGTTGCTGTACCCTTGCAATATGGAGATAGTATGGTTGAATGAAATAATGAACATCCACAGTTGTCTAGAGCCATATAAATCAAATGTAGCAGGATGCTGTACCTGAACACAGCCAGATATGAACGTGTATGAATAAAAATGCAATGTATATTAATGTAGCAGTAACATTCCCATCACCAACATTCCTAAGGTTACATATAGGAAACTGTACTAAGACCTGTAGGGTATATATATCTGCAGCTACTAGAAATGTACAGCATATGCATAGGTAGTTGAAGTTGTTAATGAAATATTTCTTCACCCTACCCTATATTCACAAATAATGCCATTCCACACCAAACTGGGTATGTGTATTCACAATTAATTCCTATGGACATTTGTCCTGTTGGTTCATACATATTTGCATGTATGTTGATGCATGTGCCCTGTTCACATATCCAAACCTGATGGCCTGTTGCCATCAATCAACCCTGCATGCTGTTGGATTGTGTACTGTTGTTCAAAATATGCATGCGTTATGCTTGCTGTTCAATGTTTGAAATACAAATACATGGGTGTTTGGTTAATGGGAATACTGATGCATGCTGTTACAACTAATTTTGAATGGTATTGTTTGTTACTAACCCAAAATGTCATAAAATATTGCTAAACATAGGACAACAGGTAAGGCGGGTTCCAGCGGACCCACCTCTCCCACCTCAGCTGGCGAGTGCACCTGGCACTAGTGCCCAGGCCGGAACTTCCTCCGGTGGTCCTGTGCCACCTTCGGGTGGAAGCGCTGCAGGGGATGGAGCTCGTCCCCCCTCTGCAAGCATGGCCGGAGGAGAATGTCCAGTAACCCTCCAAAGAGTCCGGTCTGTGGTGCGTAGCGAGTTCAGGCATTCTGTGCTTGAACCCCTACGCCAGCTTGAGGCACGGGTGATGCAACTCACGGGTGTGCCTGCTGCCCGTCCTACACAGCCCCCAGCACAGCCCCTTCCTGGGCAGTGAAGGTGTAGTGGCAACTGCCCATGGGTGGGGATCTCAGTTCCACTGTTGCCATCTGTGGGCTCATGGGCTCGCGATATCCAAACATCCGTCCCTGTCAATTGTGTTTCCCACCCACGTGTCATACTCCGCCCCTCTATGCGTCTTGTTTGTCTTGTCTGTTAAACTCCCCTACCTACCTCCCCAAATATACCTACTTCCTGTACCTCACGTTCCACTCTCACCCAAAAAATAAATAAAAAAAGGGCACACTGTTCCCGCAAAAAAATTACGCCCCA
The DNA here is from genome assembly GCF_019279795.1 of Protopterus annectens. Classification (NCBI taxonomy): domain Eukaryota; kingdom Metazoa; phylum Chordata; order Ceratodontiformes; family Protopteridae; genus Protopterus; species Protopterus annectens. The sequence goes on from NC_056751.1 coordinate 599,457,263, forward strand.
TACATAGCTGCCCATTTTGCAGACATGTCTGCTGGACATGTGAACTGGTAATTACAATTAGCTGTACAGCATATTTTGTTGTCCTCACCCCTCTCTCAGGGGTGGAAGGTTTCAAATTTCACACCAAATTACACACACATGCACAGCTGTTGCTGATAAAGAAATGGGCAGCTATGGGCCTTTCCTACATCCTTCCTGCAAATCCCGAGCTTGTTTTCCTACTGTCCTACCCTCTTTTTGCCCCCTTTTTCACCACTTTCCTATCTCCCCATTTTCTTTTCTTTCAAAGAAATTAGCGCGGGTATGCGTGAGAGTAAGCACTTTTAAGCAGTTGTAAGCGGGTGTGTGCGCGAAGCTAAGCGACAGTGTGCATGCATGAGCACCGCGCAAACCAGCGCTATCCCGCTTACAACTGCATAAAAGTGCCTTAGTCACTGTGAATGACAAGGCCTGTAGTCTGCTCAGCAGCAAAATAAGATTCCTCTGTCAGTCTCGAACCCAGGACCTTGGAAACACTAGTCTGCATGACTTACCACTAAGCCATGACTGATATACAAGAACTTTGTGCTGAAAGCAATATATCATGAAATAGTAGGACTGAATGTAAAGGGAATATAGGAAGGCTATTACACAAAGCTTTTCTTGTATCTTTACTGGCATTTCTTGTGGATTTGCATTACATTAGTGTGAGAAGAGAAACAGCCATGCTAGTAGGTAGCTAGTAGGTAATGATGTGACAGTAGCACCTTGCAAACCACACACACTATCAGAGCAGGATAAACACCGCCATATTTGAATAGGTAAGAGGCGAGACCTCGCAGCTGTGACTGATGTACAGGGATGTTCCTGATTTGCAAACAAATGTTAACTGTGCCCCACTGACTCCCTGTGAAATGTACTAACAGTAGGGAGAAAGGTGTGGAATCCCACGTAATGGTAACTGTCAATTACTTAAAGTATGCACTACTTGCATGTCAGAAATGGTGTAGTAATACATATGCTCAAAATACCCCACAGTCACAACTGCAGAATATCTGAAATATATCACGGGTGTATCCCACTGATATGTACCATTCCCTGAGGCTGCTAAAAGATATACCTAAGAGTATCTGAGGCCTGCAAGTGTCACAAACTCACAGGCATATCATTCTGTCTGCTGTCACACACACTCTGTGAATAGCTGTAGAATTGCTTCCACAAGCACACCCTCATGTAGGAGTACAGCCCAGAAATATCAAAGGATGTAGCCAACTAATAAAATAAGGACAGTGTAGCAGTTTACAAGCGCTGCATGTGCCTGATATCCATAACTGTTAGTACAAAGTACAAGGCCCCACTACTGCTCAGCAGCAAAATAAAATACCCTTGTAGGTGTCAAGCCCCAAACCTTGGCCAGACCAGACTGCATGCAGTACCACCAAACCACACCAAACATATAAGGAATTGCTGCTGAAAGAAATATAGCAAGCATTACAAGGAGTGAATGTAAATGGAAAATAGGAAAGCCATAACAACACATTCCAGTAAAGACACCTAGCAGGCCTTCAAGGAGTGAATGTAAAGGCTAAATAGTGAAGCCATAGCAACAAATTGCAAGAGCCACTGCTGTATACCAGTTAATCCACAAGTCCCACAGAAAAGCACATACTCCCATTTAAACAGTATTAGTATTATTAGGTGTCAGTTAACATACACACTGAGAAGAATGAACTGGAAGAAGCAACAGTCAGGTTTCAGTACAACATGCATTTCATTGCCTACAACACAGCCTTAAATATGAGAGACATACCAACCTTTACACTCACAGAACAGTGTCCACAGCATACCAGCATGGTCCCCACCTTGAAAATCTGAAAGGGCTACGCCTACCTAACCTAACATTTTATAGCACTGTCCTGAAATCACAGTGAGAACTGCAATTACCACACAGCAGGCTGCATGCAATTAGTAAATGCTGGCTAACAATTGGTGCAGAGGCCATCACATGCACATGTGCAGATACCTACAAAAGCAGCCTGTACTCCCAGTCCACACATGCAATAGTTTCATTGCAACAACTGGAGGGAGAGACAGAGAGAAAGAGAGAGAGAGAGAGAGAGACACCAAAAAAATAAAAATAAAAAACATCAAGCCAACCATCATCAGGCCAGCCAGCAGCAAGCTATCCCAAACAGCAGTGAGAAACAAAGGTAATGTAAACTACATAATCTAATAATCTACATACTGTGAACCCTCCATATGTGTTAGCAGTCTGTATCTATATATATATATATATATATATATATATATATATATATATATATATATATGAAGATGTGCATAGGGCAGGGGACATACTGCAACTGTTAGTGAAGGCTGGACATACATATGTATTTGAAGGTTGCTATGTGCACATATCAATGTAGGCTGTAGTACAACGTACAATGTAGGCTGTACAGTAATGGATGTTTAGCAGTATGTTAGTGTGTGTATTCATATATGTAAATAAAAAAAATATATATATATATGTATATTTATATATGTATATATATAATATGCATATATGTGTACATAGATAGAGAGGGATATATAAATAGACATATATAGATAGATAGAATATGTATATACATATATATGTAATAGACACATACATATATAGATACATACACATATACAAACAGATATGAATGTCTAGAGATATGTATGTATATGAATCTCTCTCTCTCTCTCTCTCTCTCTATATATATATATATATATATATATATATATACTGAGAGAGGCACATGTGTGCAGATGTATTGCAACAGGTGCCTGGTGACAAAGGCATGGACTGAACACCAGTGTGGATACTGGAGTACCATACCCCATTCCAAAACACTTTCACCACTAACCACCACATAGGTGGTTGCCTGCCTACTACTGGATGTGTCAGAAGGGAACATGGGAAACAAGTGTACAATAGCCTCCCCTTTGATATTCACAGTGGCACACTAGTCTTGTAATCCCTGTACATGGTACGTGTCAGCACAAATGGTGTGTCAGCTAGGGAAATGTAGATCACTGTACCCCTCTACACCTCACAATGTCCTACACAGTATGTACCTCCAATGACAACTACAGAAAGGGAGAAGGACACAGTCATACCTAACAAACAGTGATAATGCCCTCAAACACATTACCTATGCAGAGTGACTGACAAAACCACAGATAGAGTGCCTTTCATACTACCTACACAGAGGTTACCACTGCTGGATATACATAGTTAAGTCACACCCATAACAGTTGTCCAACAACCATGGTAACACCTCACAATATCCCCAGCCTAAATGACCTATGTCTGTCATCCTTGGCACCGCAGTAAAGAGCACATGGTGGAGGTACAGGTTCCTAACCACAAATAAGCCATACCCTGGAGTAAACCACCCAGCATTAAGAAGCAAGGCTCCTCATTAGTAGATGTCAGACATACCCCTGTTGAATGTTATGCAGATAGGTAATATGCCATATGCGTCACCCTGTGTAACTGTTTGACAGGAGCAAGTACAATCACATTACATGTGTCCCAATGGGCAGGGTAGCATAACAGTATGCTGCTGTAGGCCCAGGGCCAATAGCATACTACCTACCTATGACACAATGCACACACACATGTACTCATTGCAATACCAACTATGTGAGGTGGAATGAGTGTGCCACTGACTGTGTGCAAGGTCTGTAATGGTGTGATTGCTCAGCATGAATTTGTGTCTGTCATGGTAGTGTGTGTCCTTGGTGTGAGGCCAGAGAAAGATGTGTCAGGTATTGGGATACAAACATACTACATTGCCATATGTTGTGCTGTGGTTCCCTGTATATGACTGCGGTGTAGGTAGGGGTATGGCCACAAAGACTAGGGTGCATTACCATTGAAATTTTAACTGTGCATTGCATGCATTGCATGGGATGACAGTGTTCCCCATCCATTACCTTGATACATACCCCCAGTGTGAGGTTGTGCATTGGACCTCAAACAGTGTGCCGACTGCTGGTGTATACTAGTTTGTTGTATGGAGTGTGCCAGGCACTGTCACACAGTTGTTGGCTGAGCACTGATATGTGGTCATTTACATGTGTATCCCCCGATAGACAGACAGATGCTATAAATGGCAGTTCAGTGATATCACTACAGTAGAGTATTATGTGTGCCATATTACTTGCTCACATATTTTTCTTTTCCTTCCAGGGCGATGGTGCATCAGCGCAACCCCTCTTACTCGGCTGCAGAGGATGAGGAGATACACCAGAGCCTGCCACACTCTTTTCCCGCACCAGCCAGAACCAGCAGGAGAGGGCTGCACTGTGGCAAGACCTTGTCCGTCGGGTAAATGACATAGGCATGCATAACCGGACATATGAGCAGGTACGCCATCACTGCAGTGATTTAATTAGAAATGTCTGTCAGCGTGCGTCTGATATCCACAGGCAACAGCTTGCCACAGGTGGTGGGGCACCTATACACCCCCCCCTCACCAGACTGGAGGAGCTCCTCCTAAGTGTTGTGGCTCCAGCCCAACAACAACAACATCCACAGACGTGTGTAATGATGGAGGCTGGAGCCACCCAGCATGTGGACATGGAGCGTGCAGGTAACATGCCATATCTATAGTTGACTGTTCTCTACACTGGCAGTTTATGCATGTGTGAGATGTGTACTGTTTGTAGCTGTTATCCTGGAAATTATTGTACAAGATTGATATTCTCAATATCAGCAGTAGACCTGTGAAAGCCAACTGTTGTACTACTGTACTGTATCATACTGACAGTATCAATGGCACAGTTGTGCCCACTGACAATAAATGTCTTATTTGTGCAGGTCCCTCTGGAGTAACAGCAAGGCAGCCAATCCATGCTGGTGAGTGTGTAATAACAATACTTTTAATACTAATGATAATAGTAATAATACCCTCAAACAGTATTGCTATGTGTTGGATTGCAGGTGTGTTTGTGTCTCATGTACTGAGGAGTGTGCATGTGCCCATGTGTGCATGTGCCCATGTGTGCATGTGCGCATGTGCCCATGTGTGCATTTGTGCATGTGTGCATTTGTGCGTGTGTGCATTTGTACATGTGCCCATGTGTGCATTTGTGCATGTGTGCATGTGCCCATGTGTGCATTTGTGCATGTGTGCATGTGCGCATTTGTGCATGTGAACATGTGCCCATGTGTGCATGTGCCCATGTGTGCATTTGTGCATGTGTGCATGTTCCCGTGTGCATCTGTGGTAACATTGTGTACACATTGTAAACTGTGTTTCCTGTCTTCCTCTCACAGGTTCTGGTGTTGCTCTGGTGGTGTGCAGCAGGGAACCTGAAGCCACTGCTGGGGATAGTGATAATGATGATACATGTGTAATGGCACAGGGAGGTGTGACAGGGTCTGTTGTTGGTCAACCAATCGACAGTACACAGCAGTCAACCCCATCAATGCGCACAGTCATCCTGCCAATACATCCATTGTCACCAATGTCCTTAGGTGAGGGACAGCATACAGTGGGCATTGACCAGGGTAATGTGGTATCAGTGGCACATGCATCCCCTCACAGCAGCCATGGCCAGAGTCCTGACATGGTACCACACAGGCAAATGTCCAGGGGTTCTCGTGGGAGCATCCGTGGTCGTACTGCCCCTGTTAGACGTGCCCACAGAGGTCTTTCAACCTCAGCTGTGTTCCGGGCTGTAATGCAGGCACAGGCATGTATGGAACGGTACACCAGACTGGGTCTGAGGGAGCTTAGAGCACATCGCACTGCTATGAATGACACTATGCGTGACATTGCGGCTGCCATCCGTAATTTCACCGAGGTCATTGATAGACGTTGGGGGGACACATTAGATCTGTTCCACAACTACATGTCCATGAGCCAGGGCAATGCAGGACGGCTGAGGCGTTGACGTGGATGTATGCCAGCAACATCAGCAGCTGGCAGTCGTCGCGGACGACAACAAACCCACAGCCGCTCCCATAGTGCCAGTACTAGCCCCAGCAATGCTGGGTCTGTGCTGTCATCAGACTGCCCTAGGAGACCACGTGCACATGGCTCAGGACAGTTCCAGCAGGGACATGTGTCCAGTCATCAACCAACTGCTTCTGATGACAGTACCCAGTCTGGCTTAGTACCTGTTACTGTCCGTAGCACCCCTGCCAGTCACAGGTACCATGTCCGTGACCAGAGACAGTGATCTGTATGACCTGGTAGGTACAGTCTGTGGCTGTCCACAAACACCCGTATATGACAGCCAAGAGGTGGAACTGTGTGCATGCATACACACATGAATAATGCTAACACCTAGGGCTAACACATACAAGCACACACCGCGTCAACATTGCCCTATCTTGTACTGTTGTCCCTCACTAACACACACATACATGTCTATTGGATGTATCAGTGGCAGACTCAGGCATACCAGGTACACACTCTGTGCATATGATGAAACTGTGCCACCTCCTGCAATCTGTAACATTGATGCAGGAACATGTTAACATGGTGCTGATGCACAGGGTGACTACATAGAAGTGTAGTAATATTATCATGTTGTTAACAGTACAGTGTAATGATATCATTGTGGGTATATCCCAGCATGCCTGATGCATTAACAGTATGATTGTCATTGTACTGTTTTGTACACCACTATTAATTACAAAAGTGTAATGTCTGCACATCTTTGCATTCTGGTGGTAAGGCTGAAAACACAAGGCCACCTACATAGGTAGCACAGGGGATAAGAAAATGGAAGTAATGATACTCAATGCCGGACATGTAAACCGCAAGATGCATTACAGTCCAAACTCTACTCTGCATGGAGAATGTTGATATCTGTGCAGTAATAGACAACAGGTTCAAGACTCCCAAGAGCACCCTAGCACTACCAGGTTACACCTCATGCCATGCTTGACAGCCCCAAAACACGGAACTAACTATGACAGGATGGTGAGTCTCATTAAATGTCAAGGATTCTGTGGTGGCAGGACAGGTAGCTTGCATCCTTCTAAGTTGGGAACTGCTGATTGAGGGCTTAGTGTCTGTTATTCTAAAAGTGTATTAGTTCTGGTTTAAGCACTTGGGCTTCAGGCCAGTTATTTTACATTAAGAAGGTTCATGGTATGCACTCTTGTGAGAGGAGAGGCTGGACTCTGCCCTTCTGAGCTGGGAATTTCTGGTTAAAGGCTTATAGTGCCTGCATATTTGAACTGTTTCTTACTGAAATTGGTACACCTTGTTTGCTGTAGCATAGACTAGATCCAGGCCTGCTGAATCTAGCTTTGTTTATATGCTTGTTTGCTTGTTATTTCCCTGAAATGCTAATTCCACCTAAAACACGGCTTTTCAGCGCTTCTGTGGATCCCTAGTGACATCTGCATTGCTTACTGTACTTATTTCCTTGTTTCACTTGAAAGAAAGTTACTGTTTGTCATTTTTGCATTTAAGTTACCTGTAACACATTGCATTTAAGTTACCTGGCACTTGCTCACTAAAGCAATTGTATAAGTCAACACTAAAAAATTAAAAGCACTACACCCTCACAAACTCCCCTTGAGTACCTTGTTCCCCATTGGCCCTTTTTTTTGTCAGTTATAAAGGAATTCCCAATACTGTTCTAGCATGTCCAAAGGTCAGTTGTCAGTCTCCTCTCCGGTCCAGCTGGTAAATCTGGGAATCTTGAGGCAATGTTACAACTGCCTCATGTACACAGACAACCCTCTCCTCCTCCCAACAAATTCCAACACATGTGAGAGATGCAACCATATAGCCAAACTGGAGGCTAAGCTCTCTCAAGTCAATACTGGCGAAACCTGTCAGGAGGAGAAGGAAACCACACTCACTACAATTCCAGTCTCACATAGACCTACCACGACAGCAAACCAAACACATAAACACACAAAAACATACTCGGAGGCTCTAAATAAAAATCTGCCTAAGCAGCAGAAACCTCCAAAGCAGACACCCAAGCAACCCCTACCCCAAAACAAAATACGTGCAACACATAGCTCACAAAGCCAGTGTGCCGAACAGTCATAGCCCTTAAGGCTAAACAACACACCTGATACACTTGTAATAGGTGACTCTATTGTCAGGCACACTGACGTCCTGCTCACCAGGCTGAACAAGGAGAACGTCATGGTGAGCTGCCTGTCGGGCGCTAGGATCCTCCACATAACACAAGCACTCAGGTCACTCCAAGGCAAGTACAAATATGACTCTGTCATTGTCCATGCTGGTGTGAATGACCTGAGACGTACCTCCTTGGACTACATGAAAAGGGACATAGAGGAGCTCTCTGAGCATGTGGCCCAGGCCGGTATGACCCTGACCTTGAGTAGCATCTTACCCTCACCAAGAATGATGCCACAATATGAAGACAAGATGATCAATTTCAACAATTGTCTTAAGTATTGGTGTCATTCAAAGGGGATCCAATGCCTGTCAGCCTGGGATGACATGCTTGACAAGCCACGATGTTTTGCTAGGGATGGCTTGCACCTGTCACCCCTGGGCTTTTGGATATTGGCAAAGGCTCTTGCTACCCCCATAGTGCCTTTTTTAGGCAAGGCTCAAAAGACAAACCCACCTCCATAGGTATCACAAGGGATAAGAAACTAAGAGTAATGCTACTCAACGCCAGAAGTCTAAACCTCAAGATGCATGCACTGGAAACTCTCCTTAGCATGGAGAACATCGATATCTGTGCAGTAACAGAAACCTGCTTCAAGGCTTCCGAGAACACCCCAGCACTGCCAAGTTATACCTCATACCATGCTTTTCGGCCCCAAAACTTGCACCGAACCAGAAAAGGAGGGGGAGTATCAATATTCATCAAAGATACCCACACCTCCAGGTTGGTGGCACAGCACGAAGCATCAGAGACTATCCATGTGCAACTAAGAGTGGGTAAAACTGCCTTCCACTTTATAGCCTGCTACAGACCAACCTCCCAAACCCAGGAACCCCACTCGGCCTTCTTGAGAACACTGGAAAATATGAAGGTCTCTCCAAACACCATTATATTGGGCGACTTCAACTACCCAAACATAGACTGGGAGCATTACTCTAGCTCCAACACCCTAGCTCAAAGGTTCCTAGAATTTATAAACTCAAATGCTATGGAACAACTTTTTACCACTCCCACAAGAGGGGAAAACATGCTGCACCTGATCATCACCAACATGTGGACTCTATGCTCCAGACCAGAAGTGTATCCCTCACTGGTAAGATGACACCATAGAGTACTCTCACTGTATATTCACATACCAACCGCAGTCCCTGCACAGAAAACCACAGTCAAAAAGTTGTGTAATGCAAATTCCATGTATTCACATGAGGCAGGTTTCACACATGGGAACTCTTTAAGGTCACAGGTACATATGTCTATGTGGCATGCACATACCTCATGTGTGCATTGAAATTACTGATATAATATATGTCATACAGTATTAAGAGCAACACCCAACACACATGGACAAGCTGTGTGACAGAAACACACATGGCATTTGTAGGATTCAAACCCCTACCTAACTATGTTATGACACTTGAGAGAGACACATTAGCATAGCGTGCTATTCGCATTACTGGGAGGTTTCCCTTCACCTGCTATACTTATAGGGTGTTGACATCATCATTGTTTAGAAAGAGGAATGTACATCATGTAGTGTGTTCTAGTTGCCAAAAGGGACATTTCTTTCAAGCAGAATTGCACACACACTAACCCCCCCCCCAAACACACACACACACACACACACACACACACACACACACACACACACACACACACACTGAGTATTTGAAGGATTCAAACCCCTACCTATGTTATGACACTTGAGAGAGACGCATTAGCAGAGCGGGCTATTCGCATTACTGGGAGGTTTCCCTTCTCCTGCTATACTTATAGGGTGCTGACATCATCAGTGTTTAGAAAGAGGAATGTACATCATGTAGTGTGTTCTTCTAGTTACCAAAAGGGACATTTCTTTCACACAGAATTGCACACACACTAAACCCCCCCTAAACACACACTGAGCATTTGCAGGATTCAAACCCCTACCTAACTATGTTATGACACTTGAGAGAGACGCATTAGCAGAGCGCGCTGTTCGCATTACTGGGAGGTTTCCCTTCTCCTGCTATACTTATAGAGTGCTGACATCATCAGTGTTTAGAAAGAGGACTGTACATCATGTAGTGTGTTCTTCTAGTTGCCAAAAGGGACATTTCTTTCAAACAGAATTGCACACACACCAACCCCCAAACACACACACACTGAGCATTTGCAGGATTCAAACCCGTACCTAACTATGTTATGACACTTGAGAGAGACTCATTAGCAGAGCGCGCTATTCGCATTACTGGGAGGTTTCCCTTCTCCTGCTATACTTATAGGGTGCTGACATCATCAGTGTTTAGAAAGAGGAATGTACATCATGTAGTGTGTTCTTCTAGTTGCCAAAAGGGACATTTCTTTCAAACAAAATTGCACACACACTAACCCCCCCCAAACACGCACACACTGAGCATTTGCAGGATTCAAACCCCTACCTAACTATGTTATGACACTTGAGAGAGACGCATTATCAGAGCACGCTATTTGCATTACTGGGAGGTTTCCCTTCTCCTGCTATACTTATAGGGTGCTGACATCATCAGTGTTTAGAAAGAGGAATGTACATCATGTAGTGTGTTCTTCTAGTTACCAAAAGAGACATTTCTTTCACACAGAATTGCACACACACTAAACCCCCCCTAAACACACACTGAGCATTTGCAGGATTCAAACCCCTACCTAACTATGTTATGACACTTGAGAGAGACGCATTAGCAGAGCGCGCTATTCGCATTACTGGGAGGTTTCCCTTCTCCTGCTATACTTATAGGGTGCTGACTTCATCAGTGTTTAGAAAGAGGAATGCACATCATGTAGTGTGTTCTTCTAGTTGCCAAAAGGGACATTTGTTTCAAACAGAATTGCACACACACTAACCCCCCCCCAAACACGCACACACTGAGCATTTGCAGGATTCAAACCCCTACCTAACTATGTTATGACACTTGAGAGAGACGCATTATCAGAGCGCGCTATTTGCATTACTGGGAGGTTTCCCTTCTCCTGCTATACTTATAGGGTGCTGACATCATCAGTGTTTAGAAAGAGGAATGTACATCATGTAGTGTGTTCTTCTAGTTGCCAAAAGGGACATTTGTTTCAAACAGAATTGCACACACACTAACCCCCCCCAAACACACACACACTGAGCATTTGCAGGATTCAAACCCCTACCTAACTATGTTATGACACTTGAGAAAGACGCATTATCAGAGCGCGCTATTTGCATTACTGGGAGGTTTCCCTTCTCCTGCTATACTTATAGGGTGCTGACATCATCAGTGTTTAGAAAGAGGAATGTACATCATGTAGTGTGTTCTTCTAGTTGCCAAAAGGGACATTTCTTTCAAACAGAATTGCACACACACTAACCCCCCCCCCCTCCCCAATCACACACACACACACACACTGCGCATTTGCAGGATTCAAACCCCTACCTAACTATATTATGACACTTGAGAGAGACACATTAGCGGAGTGCGCTTTTCGAATTACTGGGTATCTTTTCTTCTCCTGCAGTATGTATAGGGTGCTCACATCATTATTTATAAAGAGGTATGTACATCTATTACTATCTGTCAGTAAGGGGGATAGCATATATATGCATTAACAGACGCCTACTTCAGGGTCACATATGTACATCAGCACTGCCAGGTTATGTTTTATACCATGCTTCATGACCACAGGACTTGTAACACACAACACAACCAGTTCAGACCACCCCTCCCATATCCAGGAACCACACTTTGCTTCCCTGGGAACAGTGTAGGATATGAAGGTGTTCACATACACCATTACAGTGGTTAACTTCAGGTACAGGTATATTGAGTGGGGGAACTACTCAGGCCTCAACAACATCACCCTACAGCCACTACAATTTGTGAATCCATGCACTATGGCAGGACCAATCACCACAGCCACAAGGGGAAATACATATTGGACCTGACCATCTGCAACATGGGGACTCTATGTTCCACACCAGAGGTAGACCACCATTGTTAATATCTGACCATAACCAACTTTCCCTGGACATCCATATCCCATCCCCACCCCCAGGCAAGGAAGTCACTGCAAACAAAGTATTTATCAAAAGCAGACTTTGCACTTGTGAAGACTGGGGTGGAAGACTTCAAAGGACCCATGCTGGAGGATTATACAGGACACTCTGCATAATCCTTGACAATTGCATTCTATGAGCATCCGGAAGGTTTGCATTGATCATGCTATCCCAAATAAACCCAAGACTCTTCCACAACAGGAGACCTGTCTGGTGTACACCAGCCATATATAAGCTGTACAACAGAAGGAGGGAGCTAATATATTACAGAGCAATATCCCACAGAGGGAGGACGTCTCTGAACAGTATTGGCAAGACACTTCAATCCCTCAAAATCATCACTTCAAAGTGTTGACAGTGAAATTGTCCAGACACTGCAGATAAGGCTCCCCTCAGCCTGTAATTGACGCCCAATTACTGTTATAAGTCCTCGCCAACCCTCTTCCAGCAAACTCCAGCCACATGGATGTGACATTGCAAATTCAACCCCTGGGATCTCCACTGTGTCCCTGCTTGACGGAGGCACAGCATACTAGCCTTAAACGGTGCCTTCTGTGACCTACTTTACAGAGGCACAGTAGCCTACTGTACTGGGGAGGCAGATGCCAAACACACTCTGGCTAAGCTTATGTATTCCCTAGGGTAAACAGCCTAGTATTGACCTCTACACCCATATGTTTAATTTTCAGATGCACAGTATTTGTTGCCGATAAACTGTTTGCAGGTCTTTATTGCCATAGCTTTCCCTGTTTCTATGAACAACTTGTGTATCTGTGGAAGATGTTTGAATATGAGAGGGATCCACTATTTTACTTATGTCTCTGTTGTCATTTAACTGTGTGCACTGGGCAGATTGCTGTATTGTGGGAGGTTCCTGGCTTAACACATACAAATGCCAGATATGTGTGGCCAACTGCTAAACTGAGACATGGGCAAGTGTGTGAGCATGCCCAGTTCAGGCTTTCCATGGCTTGTTGCCTCACATATGTCTCATTTCTCAAAGTGTGCTAGCATGCCCAGTGTGAGCTTTCCATATGTTGAGATCTGAGGTCCACCACATTTGTGGTTGTGTGTGAACTTCAACAATGTTTCACATTTATAGTTGTGTGTTGGAAGTCATGTTGTGTTCTTACTGCCCAACTGCTTTGTGTCTGAACCCAACAGGGATTATACTGTGCCTGCAGGGTTTCCATGGGATAGTTTGCATACAGTTGTCAACATCCTTTCATACTGACCAAACACTGTAATATTGTATAGTGTACTGGTTCAGTACTTTCACTGTGGTGGTCAGTATCCTGGGTTTCAGTCCTATCACTGCTTTAAATATTCATAGTGAGCACACCAGACTGATTAAGGGCCAGTTGTGCAAATATGACCATGTTGCATTTTGTTCAGATATGGACTACTTAAACCAGGCTTGTCCAACATTGGTAGTGTATTCTTCAACTTGGGTGGACATTGACAAACACTAGCTATGTGCCCTAGGCCATTTCTAAAGCTTGTCAGAGAGTGTGTTTGTCCTTCATCACACATTGTAACTGGAGTTTGCCATGACATATTTCAAGGTTAGTATACTGTGCCTCTGTCTACCCGTGACATAAAAGTGATACCCAGGGTAAACCTACCATCTCCCATCCACTCATCAAGAGTCCTCTTGAAGAGAGTCAATGAGGGACTCTGGCTAACCTGTACTGGGAGTTTACTCAAGAGTGGAGGGAGCTTCTGGGTTATGGATCAATCACTACAGCATGTCCTATTTATGTCAGTGCTGGGGTTCAGGTCTCTCATGTGCATAGCTCACTGGCATTCAGATTTTACAAGGTGCAGCATGTTCATTGATTCCAGCTTGGACACGGCTTTATACATCAGGCACAGATTGCCTCTGGGCAGGCAGTATGGCACTGTGTGGAGCTGCAGTTTGTTTAATCAGGCAACACATGGCATCTGTTAGAGCTCTTTGATCCTCCTGCTGAGGTACTTTTTGGGTTTTTCCAGTTGCTGGAGGTGTCTGCTAAGGTACATCCCACAGGGGCCATTGTACTCAATTGTGAGGCTGATGAAGGATGACTGAAGAGGCACGATGACCTCCCCTGATCTAGATGTGAATACCTTCATGATTAGGTGGGTATATGGTATGTTTCTGTAACCACTACGGCCACATGGTTGTCAAATGCAAGATATCTATCAACTTGTGTCCCCAGGTCTCTTATTACTTCTAAAGTACTTAATGGGTTAACACCTATGCGGTAACTGGTGGGCACTTACTGTTTTTCCAAAGGGGATGACTATACACTTTTCTGCATTTAGCTTGATGACATGGCTCTGGCACCAGTTGTCTGTTTCTGTGTGGCCCTTTTGTAGGATGCTTGTGTCAGCTGGAGGGTCAGATATGGTGCCCAGTTTGTAGTCATCTGCAAACTTGTTCAGACACAGTCCTTCCATGTTGGCCTGTACCTATGGGAAATATATACCAAACAAGGGAGGTCCCAGGACCGAGCCTTGTGGGATGCCAGTTGTAGCTGGTTTGTAGTCGGACATGGCTGCAGCATTTCTGACCATGTCAGTTCTGTCCTTGAGCTGGTTTGCAACCCATCTACTAACGTAGGGGTTTATATTTAAGCTGGTGAGCTTATCTATAATGAACAAGTGGGGTATTGTATGGAAGGCTTTTGCAAGGTCCAGATAGGCTGTGTGGACCACATTCCCCTCATCAGTGGCCTTGATGACTGTTTCAAATGAGTCAAACATGTTTAAGGGGCAGGATCTGCCCTTAAGAAAGCCACACTGGGTAGGGTCCAGTGTCTGTAGGTCCCCAATATCTTTATTTCTGAGGTCCGTGATTATCCTTTCCATAGCTTTGCATACAAAGCTTGTCAGGATTCTGGGGTGATAGTTTGCAGTATCCATTCAGGCACCCCCTTTGTGGAGAGGGACCACTGTTGCTGTACACTGCTCTTTTGGTACATATCCTGTGGTAAGGCTGAGATTGAGCAGTAGTGTTATTTGGTGTTCCATTCTTCTTGGAGTTCATGTTGGACGCAGCCCAGGACACCATCTCGTACCATTGATGCTGTGTGTTTGCTTTGAAGATGCTGGCTGTTACCTCAGCATCTACAATGTTAGGGGGCCAGCACTCTGCTGGGATAGATATTTGGCATTTTGGTGGGGGGGGGAGTTTGCACTGAACCTGTCAGGTTGGATGTTGGCAATGTGTGTGGGTTTGGTGTATTGTTTGTAATATTTGAGTAATTCAGAGCATATCTGTGAATTCCCACCAAGGTTCCTACCATCAGTTAAAGCCTTGTGATTATCCTTAGTGTCCTGTACAATTTGTATCTTTATAGGTTCATACTAGGCTATCTGCCCTAGGGCATTTATAAGCCTAGCCAGAGTGTGTGTGGCTTTCGCCACCCCTTGCAATGTGAATATTATGTCCATTTAGGGTTTACTTTACTGTGCCTCTGTCTAGACGTGACGCAGTGATGACCCCTGGTGTAAATCTACAATCTCCCATCCACTCGTCAAGATTTCTCTTGAAGAGAGTCAGTGAGGGGCTCTGCCTAACATGGACTGGGATTCTGTTCCAGAGTGTAGGGAGCCTCTGGGTTATGAATCTGTCCCTCCAGCACATCCTATTTATTTATGTGTTGAGGTTCAAATCTCTCACGGCTCTGATGGATTTGGATTTTCTGAGGTGGAGCATGTCCATTAATTCTGGATTGGACATGGCCTTGTACGTTGGGCATACATCGCCTTTGAGTAGGCAATATGTGACTGAATGCAGCTGGGGTTTCTTCAGCCGGGCAGCATATGACAAATGTTTGAGACCCTTTATCCTCTTGGTGAGATACATTTGGGGACTTTCTAACTGCTGCAGGTGTCAGGTAAGGTACATCCCAAATGGGGCATTGTACTCAATTATGGGCCTGATAAGAGAAGAGTATAGGGGCACAATGACCTCTCTTGATGTAGATGTGAATCCTTTCATGATAAGGTGGCCAATATAGAAGGTCTTCCTAGCCACCTTGGCAATGTGAGTGTCAAATGAGAGGTTACTGTCCACTTGTGTCCCTAGGTCCCTGATTACTTCTTCCGTACGTAATGGATTACCACCTATGTGGTAATTTGTGGGTACCTTGTTTGGTATTTGGAGAGACATTCATACTCTCCAGTGTCTTTAGGAAGGCTGAGTCGGGTTCCTGGGTTTGAGAGGGTGGTCTGTAGCATGCTACAAACTGTACGGCAGTTTTGCCTACGGTTAGTTGCACATGGATGGTCTCCGATGCTTCGTGCGTTGTCAGTAACCTGGAGGTGTGGGTATCTTTGATGAATATGGATACTCCCCCTCCTTTTGTGGTTTGGTCCAGGTTTTGGGGCCGAAAAGCATGATATGAGGTATAACCTGGTAGTGCTAGGGTGCTCTCAGGAGCCTTGAAGCAGGTTTCCGTCACTGCACAGACATCGATGTTCTCCATACTGAGGAGGGCCTCAAGAGCATGCATCTTGAGGTTTAGATTTCTGGCGTTGAGCAGCATTACCCTTATTTTTTTCCCACTTATGTTTTCTAGGGAGGTGGGTTTGTCTTTTGAGCCTTGCCTAACAAAGGCACTGTGGAGGTGGCAAGAGCCTTGGCCAATATCCAGAAGCCCAGGGGTGACAGGTGCAAGCCATCCCTGACAAAGCAGCGTGGCTTGTCAAGCATGTCATCCCAAGCAGACAGACATTGGGTCCCCTTGGAATGACACCAGTAATTGATCCAATTGTTAAAGCTGATCATTCTGTGTTTGTACTGTGGCATCATTCTTGGTGAGGGTAAGATGCTGCTCAGGGTCAGAGTCATACCGGCCTGGGCTACATAATTAGAGAGCTCCTCTATGTCTCTTTTCATGTAGTCCAGGGAGGTACGTCTCAGGTCATTCACACCAACATGGACAATGACTGAGTCATATTTGTACTTGCTTTGGAGTGACCTGAGTGCTTGTGTTATGTGGCGGATTCTAGCACCCAACAGGCAGCTTACTGTAACCTTTTCCTTGTTCAGTCTGGTGAGCGGGGGACATCAGTGTGTCTGACTATGGAGTCACCTATTATAAGTGTATCAGGCATGTTGTTTGTCCTTAAGGGCTGTGACTGTTTGGCACACTGACTTTGTGAACTTTGTGTTGCATGTGCTATGTTTTGAGGTAGCGGTTGCTTGGGTGTCTGCTTTGGAGGCCTCTGTTGATTTGGTAGGTTTTTAATTAGAGCCTCCGGGAATGTTTTTGTGTGTTTATGTCTTTGATTTGCAGTTGTGATAGGTCTATGTGAGACTGGGTTTGTGGTGTGTGTGGTTACCTTCTGTTCCTGACTGGTTTTGCCAGTACTGAGTTGAGAGAGCTCGGCCTCCAGTTTGGATAAATAGTTGCATCTCTCACATATATTTGTATTTGTTGGGGGGAGGAGGGGGTTGTCTGTGTACATGGGGCAGGTGTAACATTGCCTCAAGATTCCCAGATTCAACATGTTGTAGCTGGCCTTAGAGGATTTTATGTGTGGCCATAGTTTTTTGCCATAATACTGATCAGAGATTACTTCCCTTTTTGGGTTTTGCTCTATCATGTAGTAGCTTCCTCCTTCTCTTGCATGGTTTGGTAATGGCTGGGGTCCACCAGGCCAGATGCCTGTGTGTATGGAATTGGGTCTTGGTTTTATTTGGGATTGCATAATCCATGCATTCCTGACAGTGTTCATAGAATGCATTTATAAAGGGTTCTGAGGTCTGGCCCATATTTTCCACAAGGCACAAGGCCTTTAATGGATTCCACATCAGTTTGGAGGAGTGCAACATTTGCTTTACACATGTTTTTTTGCCCAGGGACTGGGGTCAGTATGTGAATATCCAGTGAGATTACTCTATGGTCTTATCTTACCAGTGAGGGATACACTTCTCATCTGGGCATAGAGTACCCATGTTGCTGATTATCACATCCAGTATGCTTACACCTCTTGTGGGAGTGGTAAGTTGTTCCTGAGCATTTTGGTTTATGAATTCTAGGAACCTTTGGCCTAGGGTGTTGGAGCTAGAATAATGCTCCCAGTCTATGTTTGAGTATTTTCAGTCACCCAATATAATGTTGTTTGGAGAGACCTTGATATTTTCATGTTCCAAAGTAGGCTAAGTGCAGTTCCTGGCGTTAGGAGGGTGGTCTGTAGCAGTCTACAAACTGGGAGGCAGTTTTAGCCACTGTTACTTGCCTGTGGATAGTCCATGCTGCTTCTTGCTGTGGTACCAATCTGGGGGTGTGGTTATCCTTGACAATTATTGATAGTCACTCTCCTTTTGTAGTTTGTTCCATGTTTTGGGGCTGTAAAGCATGGTATGAGGTGTAACCTGGTAGTGTTAGGGTGCTCTTGTGAGCCTTGACCCAGGTTTCTGTTACAGAACAGATATCAACATTCTCCATGCTGAGGAGAGTTTGGACTGCATGCATCTTGCAGTTTAGATTTCTGGCATTGGGTAGCATTACGTCTAGGTTCTTATCCCTTGTGATACCTATGGAGGTGGGTTTGTGTTTTGAGCCTTACCTATTCAAGGCACTGTGGGGGTGACAACAGCCTTTGCCAGTATCCAAAAGGCCAGGAGTGATAGGTGCACGCTATCCCTAGCAGGTGGAGCATCGTGTCTTGCTCAGCATGTCATCCCAGGCTGACACGTATTGGATCCCCTTTGACTAACAGCAATACTTAAGCCAATTATTGTAATTGATCATCTTGTCTTCATATTGTGGCATCATGCTTGTTGAGGGTAGGATGTTAGTCAGGGTCATCAAGTTTGCATATACTACATGGTGTTACATTGCTTAACACATGGCAATCATGCCTCAGGTGGTGCTGCAGGGCTGTCTATGTTGGATGCACATAATACACTCCCTGTACATGTTTGAAAGCAGGTTGTGTCAACTTAGGCATCCCTTTTACTATATGTGTGAGTCAGAGAGAGTTATCATTTCCAGGGTTCCTACTGAGCCAGTGTATGTGGTATGCGTTGCCTCTTTGCCAAGGCCAAGGCATACTGGGCACGCCTCCTTCTGCCTACTGGGGCAGGCTGAGGTTGTTCCTCCTCCGAGTCATGCTCTGCCTGTGATTGGCTTGGCAATGGTGGAGGGCTGTTTGGCCCAGCCCTATGCTGGTCCTGCTGCAGCTGTTTTCGCAGAATCATATTATGTAGCATAGCACATACCATGACAATTTGGGTGCATGTAGTTGGTGAGTACTGCAAGGCTCCACCAGATGTGTCCAGGCACCGGAACCGTGACTTGAGCAGCCCAAACACACGCTCCATTACATCTCGTGTTTGTGCGTGTGCCTCATTATGGCATTCTTGTTCAGGTGTGTGTGCATTTCTGATGGGTGTCATCAGCCACGGCTCCAGTGCGTAGCCAGCATCCCCTACTAAGTGACCATGTGGGATGTCCCCATTGGCAAATGTCTGGTACAGCTGCATCAAATGCCAGATATGGGAATCATGGTAGCTTCCAGGGCAGCCAGCACACACATTCATTATTATGCCCTGGGCATCACACATGCCCTGGCAGTTGATGTAGAGGAAGCCCTTGCGGTTAATGTAGGCCCTACCCCACTCACCAGCTGGTGCTTTGATGCGTATATGCTTGCAGTCTATTGCACCCACTACCTCAGGGTATTCCGCTATTTGCTGGAAGAGACGCATATTGCTGGCCAATACCTCACGGGAATTGGGGAAATATACATGATCACCGACATGTGCTGACATGGCATCCAGGAACTGGTGCAATACCCTGGATGCTGATGCCTGTGATATCCCCATCATATCACCAGTTGGTCTCTGAAGGGTACCTGTTGCTAGTATTCTTAGGCCAACACATACCTTGGTTTCCACTGGGATGGGTTCCCCTCTGTTGGTTCTGTGTGTGAGGTGTGGCCTGCACAGCTCAACAATTTGCTGTAGGAAGTCTCTGTCCACTCTGTAGCGCTCCACTATCTCCAGCTCATATAACCCCTGGTAGGTGACCCTGGGCCTGTACACTCTTCTCCGTCTCCTCACTGTGGGTTGTCCGGCAGCATTTGCATAGTCACCACCCTCAGCAAGTTGCATATGTCTCCTTATAACAGCTATGGCAGCCCCTAGCATTTTTGGTCTGAGTGAAGCTTTTTCAGTTTTCACTTCTAATAGCTTACTTCTCTGTTGCAGTGTCTCTTGAGATAAACATACTGCACTGTTGTTTGCAGAGTTTTATGTGCTGGGCTGGGCTACTGTTCTGCCTGTGTAATTGCCTGCTTCTGATTGTTTTCACCTGCTAGCTCTGCCAGTATTCCCTGCTAGCTTCCTACTGTTTCTCCTGCTTCCTTTTTCCCTTCTGTTTCCTCAGGAGGAAGCGACGCGCATACCAGCAAAAACACGCTCACAGCGGCTAACGCGCGCACACATGCTTAGACGGACTAGAATCTGTTTATTCGGGTTAAAACGCGTGCACAGCAGCGCAAACAAGTTTACAGGTCTTTAAACAGGCTCCTACATGCTTACTCTGCCTTAAACGCGCGCACTCATGCTTACACGCAGGCACTCTATCTTACTCGCGCCTCTTAGCGCGCACACTCACGCATGCACACCCAGCAAGAAACTTTGGTGTTATCCATAGTGTACACCTTCCAGTTCTTGGCTTTCCCATGCCTACTTGTTGACACTCCTCTTTCCATGATGTGTGACTGACATCTTTCACATGCCACTCTGCTCCAATGAGCTTCATTTCTTTCATACATTCCCCCCTGTGATGTCACCTATCCTCCTACTCTGTTACTCCCCCTTATCCTACTCCTACACTACACGGAATGTGCTCATTTGCTATGTGACAGTACGATTCACTATCCTACCACTCATTTACATAGGATTGCCTACTAATGCTTAGTTACATGTCTTACACTCAGCTTCCCCCCTTAGCAACCCCTACTTGGTGGCCATGTTGTTTTCAGCCTGCTATTCCCTTACATTGTAAATTCATGCTTTGCATAAAACCCACGTTTGTGGGTTTAAAATTTTTATTTTTCTGTTTTTATAGCAGCCGTTTGCTGACACTGCGCTACATTTAAACATCGCCGGAAAAAAAAGCATTTTTATTTTATTTTTGCATCGGGGTACGTTGCCAGTGGCCACATATTTGGCCATTGGCATACTGCCTGGAACATATGCAACCTTTATTTGGAGCTGACAAGGCTCCATTGTGTTATTTGCAGAATGGTACTCAGTTGTCAACTGAGTACATTTCTGCAGATAACACAGCTCTTACACGGGCAGGTTTCTGCTTCCTGGATCACAAAATGACCTCATTTGCATGTCTTTCGGCTGCAAGTGAGGTAATTAGCATATCCACGCCCTGTCCGTGTAAGAGCCATTTTAGGTGCTCTCTTACACGCACATACAGGCTGTTCCTGGATAGCGATGGCTGCATGGAGTCTTACACTACTCTTAGACTCTGTGCAAGCCATCATGAATCCTGCCCATAGTAATATAGGTGTCATATTTTTATACTGCAATTTCTTCTTTTTTTCTAGTTCATCAGTTTTTATTTTCCATAAAATATTATTTTTCTTTAACCTCTCTTTACTTCATTTAAATATACTTTTCCTCTCTTGGATTTTTTTTAATGTATCCCAGTGCTGCTTATATTTGTATTTTAGTAAGTGTACTACTAACCATTCAATTTTATCATTTATCCAAGAAAAATACTTTATACAAATTCAGAGAAGCAACATAAACAATTGGGTTTATTAATCCTAACCAAGAAAAATGTTTTATATAAATTCAAAAAAGCAGCATAAACAGCTGGATTTATAAATCCAATATCTCCATCATCCTTGTCCATGTACAAGACTCCTCTCTTCACTGGATTCAATCTAGAACCCCATATAAAAGAAAAAAATACTTGTAGTATTTCTTTTTAATAGATTATTGTCAACACAGCAACACAAGCTAAATATGCCATATTTCCCTGTATAACTGAATTAATCAAATAAACCTTGTTATTCAACAATAGCTTCTGTGTTTTCCAAAAACAGCAAAGTTCCTTTATTCTGTCTGGTATCCTATTCCTTTATTCCTCACTTACATTTTTACCCCCAAATCATTTTCCTAGCAGAGATATTTCTTTCATCAAGATACTCCTCCTATCTTTACCGTATCACCCAGTCCTTTACTTTTTTCTTTATTTAAAGTCATGCCTATTATATTTAAACATTGATGTGCATAATGTGTAACTTCTTTCATCCAGACTTTGTTTCTCATACTTTATCAATATCTGCATAAATAAACATGACTGAATTTTTATCCCTTTATTAGTAAGATAAGTAGCACCCGTCACACAAATTTACATCTCTAGCTAATACATTCATAACTGATGCAAATATCCTATGCATAGGACATCCCTGATGTATGCCATTCTTTATATCTGTTTCTTTGATTAACCATTTATTCACTAACATTTGTACTTCATTTTTTTATATTAGAATTGACATACAGTCTTAATTTTCTTAGTAATGTTAAACTCTTCCATAATTGTCCACAAATGTTCATGTACTGTATCAAAAGATTTATTTAAATCTTCTATCATGATATTGGTCTCATCAGTCTTGTTTATATCATCATCCACAGTTTCCCTTACTGTGTATAATAAATTCCTAACATCCTTTACCCTTTAACTATATATGTCATCTTCCATAATACTTTTTTTTTTCATTCTGTTCTGAATTATTTTCATAACAATCTTATGTGTTTTGTTCAGTACTGTAGGTCTCCGATTTTTCTTTTTATCTTTCTTTTCCATACACATTTAAGTATACCACTGCATAAATCTTTATACATAAAACCTTCATTTAACCACTCATAACTTTTAGGAAGTCATTTTTTTCTGCCAATCCATAAAATTCTTATAAAATTGTTTTTCTATTCCATCTGATCCTGAAACTGACTGTAAATTAACTTGTCTAAGTACCTTGTCTAATTCATATAAGGAAATCTTGTTTTCCAATTCTTTATTTTTTTGTTCTGTCAATTTTGTTAGCATGACATTCTTTTTTGTACTTTGTCTTGAAACGTTTTCTTTACGTAATTTATTACGATATTCATAATTTGTTCCTGAGATGATCTTACCTCTCCTCTTATCTTTCATTTCTCTCATGATACTGGGATTCTGTTTAACTGTGCTGCTCAAATAAGCTGATACCCCTTCTTTTTTAGCTTGTAAATACATTTGCTTAAATCCCAACTCTTTAAATTTCTCTTGATTCATTTCATTTCAGTTCTTTCCAAATCCTAAAGCATCCATACACATTGTTTTATCATTTTTTCCACTTTTCTTACATCTGACTGCCATAAAAAAAATGTCTTTCAAAGCAAACCACCACTTAGACCAATTTAGTTTTTTATAACACTCTATAATGGAAATGTGATTGTTCCATAAATGCATACTTTTTTCCATTTTCATCATATAATTTCTCATTTATTCTTTTTATTTCTTTTCCAATCTGATATATTCCTAATTTTACTGTATTTCTATCCATATGGAGGAGTTATTTGAAACACCTGTTACAAGTGTCTCTTCCCTAGCTATATTTAAATCTTGTGATATAATAAACTAATGTATTTCCATCTTATGTGTACCTCAACTATATGTTCATAAATTCTTATTCCAAACCTTTAAATTGCCACATTTTATAACTTCAAAAATTTTCTTAACATCCTTTCCTCTCATCTACTTTTTTCCCTCTGAAATCACAATTAAAATCTCATGTTATTATATTCATATTGATTACTACATAATCCAATATGAAATAAATTTTCCCTTTCAGATGTACAGTATCTTCCCATCATTGCAAATGTTATGTTCAAAATTTTCACTGACCTTCTACAAAGTACAGCTATGCCTACATATAGTTCTTTTCCTAGTTTCTGTGTTGTATCGCCTCCCCAAAGTTTCTTTATAATCTCTCTTCTTGTGTCAAAAATCTTATATCTTCCAATATTAAGTCAGCGTCACACTTTCTAAATCAATTTAGGATGCCTGTTCTTTTACTTATATTTTTGATACTATTTACATTTACTGAAAGCACTGTAAAGTTGTCATTATGTCTGTGTTGTAGCTTACTGGAAACTGTACATCTGAAGTATTTATCTCATTTGCATTAGCCATGTCCTCACTTTCCCTCTTTTAAACTTGTCCCTTTAAACTTTTTCTCTCTCTTACTGTTTTATTAATAGAATTCTTTTTACCTTTCACTATTTTTTCAATTTATTTCTTCCTCATCGTTTATTTCAGAACCTTCTAAATTATCTTTGTTTCATTTTTCTTTTTCCTTATCTTTATTATTTACCCTGATCTTGCTTCTCTACTTTCTCTTTATATTTTTTTGGGATTGTTTGCTCTGTTTGTGTAATGTTGTCGTCTTCTTTTTCATTCTTTCACTGTTGATTACTATCTATCCATAAATACCTAGTTTTGTTACATTTATAACATTTCAGTTCACACTTTTTTGCAGCATGATCTGTTTCCCACAAATAAATTTCCTCGTATCACAGTTTCTTATCAAATGATCATGTTCTCCACAGAAAAAAACACGTTTTCAGTTGTCCCTAGTATTTTAGAGCACATCTGTTACATTCTGCATTTATCATACTAAGGATGTGAACATTTTTTTCTTTCTCCATTTTCACTACAATATGATAGTCCCATCCCCCAGTCCATAATCTTCTGTTATCATGACTTTGCTAATGTCTATAACTTCTTTACAAAGTTTGCTTAAATGTCTTTTTAAAGTCTCTTTTTCAACTTCAGTTTGAAATTGAACATGTATGTGTTTTTTGTTTCTTTGTAAAATGCTTTAACCACATATGAATTCCATGGATTACAGTTTTTTTCTTCTCATACTCCCACCAAAAAACTTTGCAGAACAGAACCAGTCTCAAAATGTTAACATCACAAAATGTCTCTTTATGACTAAGACTAAAAGGTCTTACCTGCTGAGCCTTTACTCCTAATGGGACCATTAAATTATCCCAAATGTCTTACATGTCTATTTTTTTTCTTCTTTGTTCTGAATTGTTACCATAAATTGTCTTTGATTGTTGACATTTCCTTTCCTTTGTTCATCTCTCATCACTTTCCCTGCAGTTTAACAGTCTTGGCATATGATTTCTTTGTCTGGCAATTCTTTTTCAAAATAGCTTCCAATTCCTGCAATTGAATTTTGTTCATAATATCCCATGAAACATCTTTTCTATTCTCTGTTTCGCTCTGCAACAATAGTTCATCCAAAATATCCCACAACCCTCCCAACTGGTAGGTTGTAATAACACATTCGTCATTGCTTTGAAAATTTGCTTTTGATAAAACAAACAAATTCTGCCAAAACAACTCCTCAGAATTTTGTAGAGCTTCAAACAGTGCACCAGCATTCCCCTCTGTGCTTTCCGCCATCTTGGATCTTCTGAGTGCTGTTCCCTCAGCCACCACTGTGCTAGGAATGGAACAAGCACTGTCCTAATGAGTAGGCGAAGTTCCTTGATGCCATAACCAAATTCCCCAAGTAGTGTAAATACCATCTTGGGTCTCTGCTGAACAAAGACAACTAGCCTAGTGGGACTAACCTGGTAAGTAGAAATATGTGAATGATTCAGCGTTGAAATATGGCTAATGATGTTTTATGAGATCATGGGAAGTCAGTCTCCATGAAAAGATTGTCATTTGTCACCAATGTGTGCTCATCTAGTGTAGTTTTGAAAGTTTCAAGGTTATCGGGAGCTGAAATGTAGAAAGGGACATTTTATTTGATTTTGTACCACCACAAGCTTTAAATGTTTCAAACCTGTTAAACTTATTTGCCTAGTTATAACAGACATAAGAACGTGCTGTTGTCTTCCTAGCCCTTTGAGATGCAGTAACAGTAGTGTGAGTCACAGGCATCTTACACATCTATTTTAGCAGGAATCTGTACATTTTAGTCCTGAATGAGCAGCCTGTACATCTCTCAGAACCTATTTTAAGCCATTCAGAGAAATTTTACAACTCCAACCCAAAAAGTAGCTAAATTCCAGGTTTTTGTAAGGATTGTCATTTCATAGTCTTATGCTGTGTGCATTGATAGTCCTCCCCTCCCCTTCTCCTGGTGTCCAAGCTAGCACTACAATCCAGTAGCTGTTAATCAACACTCAGATAACTTGTTCTGCTACTCACCAGTGTATGCAGCAGTAGGAAGATTATTTTTAAGTATCCTGAATTTTGGAGAAATGTGGCAATGTGCTCAAGGCTCTACTCAAAGGTATTTTACCAGCACAGTGCAAAAGTAGTCCAATTATCAGTTCATGAGTTTATGTTAGTAAATTTTTTAAACTGCAGCACAGATGTGTTCATACATTACTTTTTCCCACGTCTGTTACATTGCTTACCACTTGATTTGTTATATTTCAGCATATTAACACTTCATCAAAGCCACCGTCATTTAAAATAACAAATGGTGTTGTTGTTGTTTGTCTTTCGGCTTTTCCTGGTTAGGGGTTGCCACAGCAGAACTCCGGTCCACTAATGATTGGCAGTAGATTTTCACGAACGTCGAGGTGCCAGCTCGATGTCCAACCTTCAACGAAGGCATGCCCATTTATGCATGTCTTTCGAATGCCACCCAACCGCAGAGAGGACATGCAGACTCCACACAGAAGGTACTCCCCGCACTCCAGCCGAGAATCGAATGGGAGAACCTCTTGCTGTGAGGCAGCAACGCTACCACTGCACCACTGTGGCTGTCTTTCTGTAAAACTGTTACAGTTACAAGAAATACCACTTACAAGTGGATTACTAAACATAACATGTGGTCATCTGTTAGGGTTGCCATCTTTTTAGATACCCAAACTTGGACATTCATGCTGAAGCTTGAGATTGTGCACGACAAACCATGCCATCATCAAGTGAAAAATAATTATTTTCATATTATTTCCAAAATAATCTGTCATGTGCAGTGCTGGATGTTCTTCGTGTTTCACTGTTGAAGTCATTACATTTAGGTAATATGCTGGCAGGTTGCCCTCAGTTGGCCTGATTAACAAAGACTTGGGTCCTACGTCGGTTGCTGTCCCTTCTTACATGACGTCAGGGGTATAAAACATGCAACCGATGCCATTACATCAGTCTTTCTTGCCACGCGGTGCCCGAAGCAGAAGCAGTTCGCAAGTGCTGGTCGTCCGACTCCTGAAATTTTCATTTTCTAGAGTTTCAGAACCGAAGTCTTCAACTAAAAGCCAAGTACCCCATTGGGGAAACTTTTTCTTGCTCCTTAGCGATGTCCATGAAAGTTAATAATTGCATTATTTGTGGGAAACAAATACCTCATAAGGATTTTCATTTGTACTGTATTCCTTGCCTAGGCCCTGACCACAACGTACCTTGCTGTCAGTTTTGTGTTAAATTTAATCAATGCACTATTAAACGTCGGTATATTTTTGCTTCTAAATATTTTGTCTCACGATTTTATTATCCAGAAGTGTCATCGGTTAGCAATCCGACTACCGGAATAACTAAAAAATGCAAATAAAAAGACAGAGACAGGCCGTCGCGGTCCAAAACTGATGACGCTTCTCCTAAGCCAGTCGCCGGTACTCAGTGAAGCGCTTTCGCAGCCCCTGATACCTGCCACTTCTGATTTGCAGACCTCTATGAGACCCATTCGGAGTCCAGTATGCCGCTAGATGCTTCAGTTATGGAACCCGCGGATGTCTCTTCCTTAGATGGGTCCGGAGCTGCTTTGCAGGCACCGGCTTCTGAGGGTGTTTTCAGGCCTACAGATTTGTACATTAGACCAACACCTTCTTCAAAACTAAGGCCAAAATTTAAATCTGCGTCTAAAAAAACCAACTCCTGGGCCACATGTGCAGGCCCCTATGCCTAAAAAAACAAATGATCAAAATGGCTGAAGATTTAATTACTCTGAGCAGGGGTAGCCATCCCCCTCCTTCTAAGAGGCCTAGGCAAGACATTGATTATGAATCTTCAGAACAGGATTCTATTTCTTCTGACTCTTCTAATGAACAGGATTTGTCTATACCTGCTTATGAGGATTCTGATGCAGAAGATTCCATTCCTTCTGCTTCTCCACCTGAGGATTTTTCCTTTGGGGAAACTTTACATACCTTAAGGGAACATTTCCACTGGGAAAGTCAGGATTTCTCTGAATCTAAAAAAAGACTTGGGGATTTTCTTCTTCTTCTTCCTCAGCATAGGCCTTTGGCTATACATCCTGTTCTAGACATTGCTGATGATGTTTTTTCAGAATCTAGTATGGCTCCTGATTCTCTGCCTCCAGCTCCTTGTAAGCCAGATACTACAGGGTTCCTGACTACCACAAATTCCTTTTCAAAAATCCTATTGCAGATCCTGAAACCATTTCTCAGGGTCCCAAGGGCATTAAGGCCTCTACTGCTAAAATCCTACCCCTTCTGATAGAGATTCCAGGGCGCTAGATAGATGGGGTAAGAAGGTTTACACTTCTGCAACCTTGGCAATCAGGGCTTTAAACTGTCAATTTCATATGCTTAAATATCAACAGCATATCATGGGACTGCTTAAACAGAAAATGATGTTAATTTCTGACTGTGTGGAAAATAAAAATTTACAAGATTTATTGCATTCAGCTAAACAAGTTGGAAAACATACTTTGCAATGTGGTTTTGATTCTTTGGAGACCTCTTGCAGGGTTGCTTTAACTGGGTCTGTGCTAAGAAGGCATGCTTGGCTCAAAAAGCAAACTCTGCCTGATCCTGTTAAAGCAAAATTTTTGGATGCTCCTTTACAACTGGACCATTTCTTTGGTAATAAGGCTGAAGAAGTTTTAAAAAATATGGAAGATAAAGCTAAATCTGTGCAAACTGTGAAAGATTTCTTACAAGTGCATCCTCCAAGATTTAGTAGGCACTGTCCTACTAAAAACTGGTCCTTTCCAGTTCCTTTGAGAGCCACTCAGGTCAAACCCAGACATTCCAAAGGCTCCAGGTTTCAGTCACAAGGGACTTTTAGAACAAAGCAATGGGGTGCCTCCACCTCCTAATCTGGAAACAGCAAGGCACCTCCCTATGGTAAACAGTCTCAATGACTTTCCTCTACAATTACCAAGCACTTACCTCTTAGCCACCCCTTTGGCAGGAAAACTGGCACTTCATGCAAGAAACTGGCAACTTATAACCCAGGACAAATGGGTTTTAAAAATAGTATCCCAGGGATACAAATTTCATTTCCACACGTTGCCAATCCCAAAAGGATGGCCAGACCTGCCCCCAAATCAGTGGGCATAGGCCCAGAAACAAGTACTGTCCCTCATGAACATGGGGGCTATTCAACCAGTACCAGAAGAGGAAAAGGGACAAGGTTTCTATTCAAGACTTTTCCTGGTACCCAGAAAAGACAAGTCATGGCGTCCAATTCTGGACTTATCTACTCTAAACACATTTCTGGACATTCCAAAATTCAACATGCTGACTCTCCAACAGTTATTTCCTATGCTAGGCAAAGATTCCTGGTTGGTAACTGTAGACTTAAAAGAGGCTTACCTGCGTATCCCAATCAGGGAATCTTGCAGAAAATACCTCCGCTTCAAAGCAGGCTACTTGTATTACCAGTTCTCTGCACTGCCCTTTGGCTTATCTACTGCACCCAGGGTCTTCACAAAGTGCCTGGCTCCAGTAATTGCATTTTGCAGACAAAGAAATATTCAAATATATCCATGCTTGGACGATAGTCTAATTCATGCAGACAACAAGGACACTTTTCTAAAGCATCTAGCGTTTGTAAAAAGGTTTCTAACTTGCCTAGGGTACACCATAAACGAAAGGAAATCACAACTGATACCCTCTCAAAAAATTACATTCTTGGGTGCAAGCTTGAATACAACTGCCCAGATGGCTTACCTTAAGCTAGAAAAGCAAATTCATTTGGTAACTTACTTCAAACAGGTGGCTACAAAAACCCTGCTCTCTGAAAGACAAATTCTGCAAGCCTTGGGGTTCATGGCCTCCTGCATTCTTCTAATTCCATATGCAAGATTGCATATGAGGAAACTTCAGTGGTACTTAAAAAGTTTATGGAGTCAACATTGTTACTGTCTGGAAACAATGATTCCTATCATACCATGCCTGCAACTAGAGTTCCTATGGTGAGCAGAGGCCTGCCACCAAAACAAGGGACTGCCATTCACTCCACCCCCTGCCGCCCAAACCCTAACAACAGACATATCAGACTATGCTTGGGGGGCTCATCTGGCGGGGAAGTGCATTCAGGGCAAATGGAGCCCAAATCTAATGCACCTTCATATCAGTCATAAAGAGATGCTAGCTGTACAGAATGCTCTGACAGCCTTCAAGGACTACCTTCATCCAGGGCAATTAATGATAAAGACAGACAACACCACAGTTATGTGGTACATAAGCAGGGGGGTACACACTCATACCCCCTTTACAGACAAGCCATGGCATTGTGGAACACGGCCTTGACCTACCAGATACAACTACAAGCTCAATTCCTGCCAGGAAAGCTGAATATTTTGGCAGATGAACTAAGCAGAAATCTCATGGACCCACACGAATGGAAACTGGAATCACGGATTTTCAACATGTTGACATGCAAATGGGAGAGTCCAGACATATATCTTTTTGCCTCACCCCAGAACTATCAGTTGGACAAATTCTGCACAAGAACTCATCACAAAAAAGCCTGGAAAGTGGATGCTCTATCATTCAGCTGGAAAAACCTATCAGTACTTTTCCCCCTCTGCCTCTGCTTTCCAAAGTTCTACTAAAAGTCAAACAGGACAAACCAAAAATTATGTTGATTGCTCCAGACTGGCCTCGCCAACACTGGTACCCACTCCTGCGCAATGTGTCTCACCTTCCACCGTGGCACTTGCCTCAGACACCTTACTTACTGTCTCAGCAGAACAACCAAATTCTGCACACTCAGCTCCAAACTTTGAATCTTGCAGCGTGGCTAATCAGCTAAATTCACCCTTAGCATCCCTTAGCAAACCTGTGATGGATGTCATTTTAGAGGTGAGAAGGCCTAGTACTAGAAAATCTTATGCTGACAAATGGAAAAGATTCTGTGCCTGGAATCAATCACAAGGAATAAGCACAGCAGTGTCAATATTCCTCAGAGTTTACAATACTTAACTGAGATGCTTCACAAGGGCCTGTCCTTTTCTTCCATAAAAATCCATGCCTCAGCCATTTCAGCTCATTACAACACAGAACCTCCCCTCTTCTCTCATCACAGCATCTCAGAGGGGCAAAAAACTTAAGACCACCCAGGAGAGCTCCAACCCCTGCCTGGGACCTCAACTTTGTATTGGAAAAACTCACTCTCCCTCCTTTCGAGCCAGCTGCTACTGCAGACTTAACATTTCTCTCCTGGAAAACAACTTTCCTTTTAGCAGTCACTTCAGCTAGAAGGATTTCTGAATTACAGGCTTTTATGGCAGTAGAGCCTTTCATTATTTTTCATGCGGACAGGGTGTCTCTCAGGACCAATCCATCCTTCATGCCTAAGGTGGTATCCAGTGTGGCTCTTAATCAGACCATTCATTTGCCAACTTTCTTTCCCAATCCACAGAACAAGGGGGAGCGGATTCTGCATTCAGTGGATGCACACAGACAAATTAGATTTTACTTAAACAGGACAAAATCTCTAAGAAAATCAGAACAACTACTGGTGGCATTTGCTGCAAGGGCAGAGGGAAAGGCTATTTCAAAGCAGACTATTTCCAAATGGATTAGCCATTGCATTCGTTTCTGCTATATGCACCATGGGAAAACTATCCCCCAGGGGATCAGATCTCATTCCACCAGGGCTACATCTACTTCTACAGCCTTTCTCAGAGGGGTTCCTACCAGAGACAATCTAGAAGCTGCTACCTGGAGCTCAGTTCATACGTTCACCAAACATTACCATTTACCTTTCTTCTCTAAATCCGGAGCTGGCTTTGCCACTGCTGTCTTGCAGGGCCTTATAGCTGGTCCTAATGCTGTATAAATCCATCCTCCCAACCGTAGCTTTGGGAATCTACCCAAATGTAATGACTGCAGCAGTGAAACACGAAGAACATAGTACAGTTGTGTACACTTACCATAAATGTAGATGTTCGAGTGTATTCACTGTTGCAGTCCTGGTTACCCTCCCTCCAGCCCCCTGTTTTTATATTACTATTCCTCTACTTTCATTTACTATGCTTAAAAGCCCTTTTGGTGTATTTGCTTTTTTATGGAGGTATATTTTCTGTGTTTATTTTTAATTTTATATATATATATATATATATATATATATATATATATATATATATATATATATATATTGCTCCCCATTTGGGGGCACCTGACATCTGGGGCAAGAAAAACTGATGTAATGGCGTCGGCTGCATGTTTTATACCCCTGACAACCTGACGTCATGGAAGAAGGGACAGCAACCGATGCAGGACCCAATACTTTGTTAATCAGGCCGACTGAGGGCAACCTGCCAGCAGATTACCCAAATGTAATGACTGCAACAATGAATACACTCGAACATCTACATTTATGGTAAGTGTACACAACTGTACTTTATTTATACTACTTTATGTGATATTAAGATGGCTTAAATGTAGTATCAAAGCTTTCTGTTACATTTAAATAAAAGTCAGAAAATATTTTTTGTAAAATATCAAGACATTTGCCATTTTCATGCCACCCCCACTCACACAGAACAAAACTGCCTAAATTAGTACTGCTCTGCAGAAACAGGTGGTAACCATGTCAACTAGGTGTACTGATACTGTTTTACTTCCTCTATACAAAAAAGGCAGTGGAAAAAAGTATCACAACACTGTTCTTTTTTAATAGCTGCTGCTAACTTGTTGATATTTTTAGGACTAACTGCATAAAATATTTGGGTACTACCTGACAGGGAGAAGTGCAAGTTTCTATGTGTCTTTGCTGTGTAATGCAGGAGGAGACACATTCCTCTGCCAAAGTATGTGAGAAGTTAAACTTAATAAAAGTGGGTGGATTTCCCTTCCTTTGATCCCAAGGCATGGAAATTAAAGTTTCATTAAGTAGAAATTAGTTTCTGATTCTTGAACAGTATTGGAACTAGAATGTAGGGAGAAAAGCATTCTAATGGTTGAGTTAAACTGCAGGAGATGGTTGACTTTTTCTGCAATAGTAGGGTATGCATAATGCTCTGTGTTTTCCATACCTAAGTCCTCACAACTGTTCACTTGTCATCCTGTAGTTGCCTCATATTCCCACATTTCTTTAGCTGCTTGTTCAATATCCCATTTCAACCAAAGTCCTAAGTGTAGCATCTTGTCATGAACCCACAAAAAGTGGAAGTGCTGAATTAAGTCTTGTGTTAGGACATAATAAATTGCCATAGCATTCATTTTTGCTTTATTTACTTTATATCCTGCTATTCTAGTAAAATATTCCTGTTTCTCAAATATAATTATTATGTCATGTTCCAATTTGTTAACATAATTTGCAAAAAAAAATTCTTATTAGTATTTCTGTATTTAAAGCCTTTTATGTTTGATTGTCTTATGTCTCTGGCTAAAGGCTCTAAATAAAAAGCAAATAGTAATGGTAAAAGTGGACCTCCCTGTCTAGTTCCCGTTGTACAACTAAAGGCTTTAGATAGCTCTTCACCACACATCACCTTAGCTTGACCTCCCCTGTGGATATTAAATGTTAATATTTTCTACGTTTATGGAAGCACAGATACCTCAAAAGATCTCTTTATAAGAATTTTCCAATTCACTCTGTCAAATGGCATTTGGCAACCAAACCTATTAATGTTATTGTATTAATCTTCTCTAGTGCATCCTTTTGAATCATAAGTGTTTTGATAATGTCAAATGGTTGCCTAACGTTTAGAAACTCATACTGATCCAGGTCTATTGTTGACAATATCTTTACCATTCTTTTTGCCATAAATATTTTGTAGCCATGATTTAGAATCAAAATGGGCAATGACCCTGAATCCGGAGTCTCTTTTCCTTTCTTTGGTATAACTACCACAGTTGCTTTTTTCCAAGCCAATAACACATCCTCACCCAGAAAAATATTAAGAAGTACTAGCCAGACATTTCCTATCTCCCGTTCCTTCTTTTTTACATACTTCTTTTAGAATTCCATCAATTCCAATAATTTTCCCCTGTATTCTGGTTGCTTCTTTGATTTTAGTTTCCTTTATTTTTTTATATTAGTACCCTCTTTCTGTAACTGTCTAAAACATGTTGCCATTTCATGTGTGTTACTTTCATCCTGTACATTTTCTGTATATGTTGTTGTGACTTTTGGCTTTTCCCGGTTAGGGGTCGCCACAGTGGAACTTCGGTCTGCTAATGATTGGCAGTTGATTTTTATGTACCGAGTTGCCAGCCCTGGCGCAAAACCTTCAACGAAGGTACGCCCATTCACGCATGTCTCCACGCAGAAGACGCTCTAACTGAGAATCGAACCGGACAGCGTCTTACTGTGAGGCGACAACTATAACACCTGATTGTATTTGTCATCGTTTTAGCTTTGTGTCAGTTCAAATGTTGAACCATCAATTTCTTTACACTTGGGTATTGTAAGAACTAGTTTGTTTAAACTGCTGCTTTATATTCATTCATATTTTCTAGGCACTGTTGCATAGACATTCTAGCTTATTTCAGTTGCTCTTCAACCTGTGTTCCACAATTTCTTTTTTACTTCTGTAAATATTTTCCTTTTTAAGCCATACCTCTCAACCTCTTAGTACAAGAACTCTGGACAAAGCCAAAAATAATGGCGGACAAAGGCTCAAAAAATAGTGATACATTTTAAATATTGCTCATATGAAACTAGAATAATGTGTTTTGAATTAGCAAGCATTTTTATGGGTCTGAAGTCTGAAACTCAAAATTTCTGCCATTATTTATCAATGATTTGCCATAAAACCACACATTTTATGTGGAACAAACCAAAAATATGAGGCAAAAATCTGGATAGTTGATATGTATGTTTTAAGTCCACTGTGTACATGTTGTAATTATTATTCTATATCTCATTTGTTTTCATTGTGACCACATTTCCAATCTTCACTTTAGAATTATTTAAATCTTCTGCATGTTCTTTACTACTTAGATTCAAATCTTATAATGTTTCACTTACTCTTTGATCTGTCCAGTCATTAAACATCTTCCTTTTCATAAGTAGTGCTGGAAGATGTCAATGTTTGTTAGTCTTTTACTTGTTTACAAAACTTAAGTTGTGTAGGTGCATGGGTTTGACACTATCATCTGATGTGTTTTCATGATTTATACCATGTTACAATATTTCTCAATAGGTGACATCTATCAGATCTTCCCCAAGAACCAAATTTCTGTGAAAAATGTGTATGTACATTCATTTTGTCTTTTTTCATTACCTTGATGAGTCCAAATACATGCATATATTCCTCTACTTATCTGCCTCTACAGGTATTGTATGATATCACGTCACAGATGTCTTCCTGTAGTGTTCCAGTCTCCAGCCACTAACGTACATCTTTGATGAAAGACTTTAGAACTATTCCCATAATATTCTTTATATCTTGTCTCAGTGCTTTTGGTGGAATATGTGCTGCAGCCAGTCTAATTCATTCACCCTCTCAAAAACCTCTCGGCCATACCTCCCAACCATACCGAATTACTCGGTTTTTACCGAGTTTTGGGGTCCAAATGAAGTGGTGCCACAATTCCTGAGTGGCACCCCTTCATTTCTGATCTTTTTTTTTTAATTTTTCAAATTTCCACGCTGTTTGAGCTGACGTCATCACGTGCGCGATGACATCAGCTTTGTCAAGGATACCAGCCTGTTGGAATTGAGTTCAAGGAGCTCACATTGTGCACACATTTCCAGCTGCTCAAATGCAAGCAGGAACAGTTGGGGAACAAGGAACTGCACTCTTCTAATGCGGGTATTGGATTACTCTTCTAATGCGGCTAATTGATTCTTTTCTGTTCGTTGGGGATCAAGGAATCAGATGGAAGGAACGACAAGTAAGGGTGTGTGTGTGTGAGTGAGTGAGTGTATAACACTTTATTGTATACTCTTAATTGAGAGCAACAAGTCTGAGAAAAAATGTTCGACTGGAATAACAATCGAAAATTACCAAAAGAAAAAAAAGCAGACTTTTTTTTCACATGGGAGAAATGTCTCCTTCCCCTTAACATGCTTGGATCTCAGAACTTATTCTAATAAAAAGGATATGTAGAATTGCAAACCTATGCATAGGATTAGGGAAAGCTTCCCTGCCAATCCTGTCTTAAAAGTCTTTTGGCTTTTCCCGGTTAGGGGTCGCCACAGCAGAGCTCCCGTCTGCTAATGATTGGCAGTAGATTTTTACGGTGCCGAGTTGCCAGCCCGATGCCCAACCTTCAAAGAAGGCACGCCCATACCTGCCTGCTTGTCTTTAACGTCACTCGACCACGGTGAGGACATGCAGACTCAACACAGAAGGTGCTCCAGCCGAGAATCGAATGGGAGAACCTCTTGCTGTGAGGCGACAGCGCTAACCGCTATCCCTGTCAATCCTGTAATACTTGCTAAAATGTATCTTATGTGTGGTATTGTACAGAAGTCATTCCACATTTCTATTGTCTTGTTGAAGTTTACATCAGTGGATTTGCTCATCAAAATTTTGCAAAGTATTATTGTGAATTCAAATAATTTGTGTTCTGAATTGCTGTCTTTTGTAAGATGTTCTACATCCGAATTAGACCCCAAAATCAGCTGTGTAAAGATTAGGTGCATAAACTTTGACATCTAAATCAGCATGAATGTTTGCCAAACTGTGCATCTTAATATTTTTATATCCTATAGACATATTTTGAGGTAATTTAAATATTTTAATAGGACTTATGCTTACTAAACTCTTTGACAACAAATTGTTATTCTACCTTGCATTTCTTAATGTCCTTTTCTAAAAAAAAAAAAAAACACACTGATTTTAATTACCTACAGCTATCCATAATGTAAACAAAATCAGAACTAGTCAAGGTATTTCACTGTTTGTCTCCTGAAGTTTCTCAGATTATTTACAATGAGAAGTTTTCAGAGTTTAAGTGAAAGGAGGAGCGGTTTCCTGCACAGAGAAGTCATGTGGAGTCAGAAAGGAAAATCACTTAACTCTGAGTGTATAAATGAAGGAATATAGAAGTAAAACTGTGTCGAAGCCATCATTATGTGAAAATGCCCCCATTTAGTACACCTGGTGGCTAGAAATATTCAGGCTCAAACCCTGTACCTTGGGTACAGGGTAAAAAGAGCCTAAAGTCCCTAGCCACCACCACTTGTGAGCTTTGTCCAGATTTTTTGTGCTAAGAGTTGAGAGCTATGGTGAGTGAGAAGTGAGAACTGAATTTGTGTTCCCCCATTATTGGCTTTGTTTGTCCAGGTTTTTTGTGCTAAGAAGTTGAGAGCTTTGGTGAGTGAGAACTGAATTTGTATTCCCCCATTATTGGCTTTGTCCAGGTTTTTTGTGCTAAGAGGTTGAGATCTATGGTGAGAAGTGAGAACTGAATTCACTAAATGTTAGCCATTATGTTTCAGTCTTCCTGTTCTTCAGGAAACTGCTGATTTGGCGTAGTGGTATGTTGCTCTGAATGTAGTGCTTAGGGTCCTGAGTTCAAGACTTGCCAGTGAAATGCATGGGGAATCTGCTTTCCACAGGTAAGGCAATTATTAACTTTTTCTGACATTTGTTAAGGCAAGAAATGAGGATCCCCAACAGGGTACTTAGCTGTAGTAGACTTCAACTCTTTGTAGTCGGAATTCAACAAAGGTAAACTGCCGACCAGCACTCGTGCATGAAAAGCTTCTGCTTCAGGTTCCGTGGCAAGGAAGTGATGTCAGCTGCCTCCTTTTGTATCAGATGCCCTGACGTCCTTTACAACCGATGGCAACTGACGTCATTTTAACTTACCTTTGGTATTCTGGCCAACTGAGGGCTACCGGGAGCAGGATAACCCATTTGTTAGGACTGCAACAGTGAAACATGATGAACATCAAGATTTTTGGTAACAGTGGCCTTAACTCCTTTAGGGCCCTGAGAAGTAGTAACCTCAGGATCAGCCAATGGATTCCTGAAAAGGAACAGATGAGAATCAGGAACTCTCTAGTACCTGTCATGTTTCCTGGGAGCAGGAGGAACTGAATTTGGAAAGGAGGAGCGGTTTCCTGCACAGAGAAGTCATGTGGAGTCAGAAAGGAAAATCACTTAACTCTGAGTGTATAAATGAAGGAATATAGAAGTAAAACTGTGTCGAAGCCATCATTATGGAGTTCTGTGCATACCTTCACCAAGCATTACCATCTGCCTCTATACTCTAAATCCAGAGCTGGCTTCGCCTCTGCAGTGCTGCAGGGCCTTATAGCCACCCCTAATGCCTTATAGAACCAACCACCCTACCTCAGCTTTGGGATTGTACCCAAATGTAATGACTGCAGCAGTGTCACACGATGAACATAGTACAGTTTTCTACCTGCCATAAATGTAGATGTTCGAGTGTAGACACTGCTGCAGTCCAGGTAACCCTCCCTCCTTCCCCTCTTACTGGCTAGTACCTACCTAGTTCCTCTACCTTTTACTACCTATGGGGAGTATTTGCTGGTAGCTGCAAGTATGCTGTTTGCATTTCTTATGTATGTTTTATTAGCAATTTGAATTGCCTACCTATCTGGGGCAAGAAAAACTGAAGAAAATGGCGTTGGCTGCATCTTATATACCCCTGTCGCACTGACGTCAGGGAGGAGGCGACAGCAACCGACGCCGGACCAAGACTTTGGAACTCAGGCCATCTGGGGAACCACCTGACGGCAGTATAACCCAAGTGTAATGACTGCAGCAGTGTCTACACTCGAACATCTACATTTATGGTAGGTACAAAACTGTACTTTTTGACTACAGAAGCATTGTACTATGCCTGGGGAGCACACCTTGATGGCAGATGCATACAGGGACGGTGGAACGCCCAGCAGATGCACCTGCACATAAATCTAAAAGAGTTGATTGCAGTTCAACAAGCCTTACTAGCCTTCAAGCAACTTCTTTCTCCAGGGACCTTACTTATCAGAACAGACAATACCACAGTCATGTGGTACATCAACAAGCAAGGAGGGACTCACTCTTACCCCCTGTGCATACAAAGCATGAACCTTTGGTCCATAACAGTATCCCTGGACCTGCATCTCCTAGCTCAGTTCCTTCCAGGAAGGCTCAATGTTTTGGCAGACCAGTTGAGCAGGCAAACCCTGGATCCTCACTAGTTGCAGCTGAACAGGACAGTTTTCTACAGCATCATTCAGCGTTGGGGTATACCTCAGGTGGATCTTTTCTCCTCCCCGGGCAATCACCTTCTGCCTCTCTTTTGCACCAGACAGCGTCACAGCAGGGCTTGGAGAGTGGATGCTCTGTCATTCCCTTGGACATTGCTATCAGTTTACACCTTCCCTCCTCTTCCTCGTCTACCTAGTGTTGTTGAAGATCAGGGACAAACGACCAAGGACTATTCTCATAGCTCCGGACTGGCCCAGACACATTGGTATCCGTTGCTTCTCAGTCTCTCCCAATTCCCTCATTGGCATCTTCCTCTGAAGCCAGATTTTTTGGTTCAGGAAGGGGGAATTATTCTGCATCCTCACCTTCAATCCTTTCACTTGGGAGCATGGCTCATAGTTTGACTCCTTCCTTATATTCTTCCCTTTCCAAGCAGGTGGTTAATGTACTGAGGGAGGCCAGGAGGCCTAGCACAAGGAAGTCCTACGCTGGCAAATGGGAAAGGTTTTCTCAGTGGATGTAGGCCAGAGGGGATTCTTCGTCTCAGCCTACCCTTCCTCTGATCTTGGAATACCTGACTGAATTGCTTCAGGGTGGTCTTTCCTTTTCTTCTATCAAGCTCCATGCTTCAGCCATTTCTGCTCATTGTTCTCTTGAACAACCCATTTTCTCTCATCCCTTGATGAAAATGTTTCTCAGAGGTGCTTGTAAATTAAAACCTCCCAGAAGAGCACCTACTCCAGCATGGGATCTTAATTTTGTTCTAGAGAAACTCACTCTTCCTCCTTTTGAGCCAGCTGCCTCTGCAAAATTAAAGTTTCTCTCTTGGAAGACGGCTTTCCTCTTGGCTATAACTTTAGCCAGGAGGGTTTCGGAGCTGCAGGCTTTGATTGCTGTGGAGCCTTTTATTATTTTCCATCCAGACAGGGTCTCTTTGAGAATCAACCCCTCCTTTCTGCCGAAGGTGGTTTCTAGCTTGACTGTTAATCAGTCCATACACCTTCCTACCTTCTTTCCTAATCCTTGAAATAAAGGTGAAAGGATCCTACATTCTCTTAATGTGCACAGACAGCTCAGGTTTTACCTGGATAGGACTAAAGACCTTTGGAAATCAGCTCAGTTATTGGTCAGTTTTGCACCTGCAGCACAGGGCAAGGCTATATCTAAGCAAACCATTTCCAAGTGGATTGCACATTGCATCAACTTTTGTTATTCCTTTCATGGCAAGGTTCCTCCTTAAGGGGTTAGGACCCACTCAACTAGAGCAGCTTACACTTCTGCAGCCTTTTTAAGGGGTGTCCCTACTAAAGATATTTTGGAGGCTGCCACTTGGTCTTCTGTTCACACTTTCACAAAACATTATAATTTGCCTCTGTTTTCCAGAGCCAGGGCAGGGTTTGCCACTGGTGTGTTGCAGGGCATTATCTCCAACCCTTGATTTTGTTGGTTCCTCCTCCCTTCTCACTGGGCTTTGGTAATCATCCCATTTGTTAGGACTGCAACAGTGAAACACGAACATAGTACAGTTGTGTTACACTTAGCATAAATGTAAATGTTCGAGTGTATTCACTGTTGCAGTCCTGGTTTCCCTCCCTCCTCCTTCCTTTTGGTCCTCTCCTATTCTTTTTTCCTGAGGTACAAGCTGAATTTGGATATTATTTGCCAAAGTGGCATTTGGCTTAACCTTTTTTCTTGGGGCTTCTGACTGTTATGGCAAGAAAGACCGAGAAAGTGACGGCTGCCTCCTTTTGTATCGGATGCCCTGACGTCCTTTACAACTGACAGCAACCAATGGCATTTTTACTTACCTTTGGTATGCTGGCCAACTGAGGGCTACCAGGAGCCGGATAACCCATTTGTTAGGACTGCAACAGTGAATACATTCGAACATCTACATTTATGGTAAGTGTACACAACTGTACTTTCCTTCTGACAGGGAATCTAGGAACCTAAATAGGTGGGGTAAAAAAGTTTATAGCTCTGCCACTCTTGCTATTAGGTCTACTAATTGTCTTTTTCATATGCTGAAGAACCAGCAGCACACCTTAGAGGCTAGTAAGTCTAGGATAGCAAGTATGCCTCTTTTGGCGGAGAATAAGGATATGCAGGATTTGCTGAATTCTGACAGTCTTGTCAGTAAACATTCTTTACGTTGTGGTTTTGACATTCTAGAAGCCTCCTGCAGGGCTACAGCTACTGGAACTGTTATTAGAAGGCACACTTGGCTCAGGGAACAGCCCCTTCCAGAGCCTGTCAAGGCTAAGACTTTTAGATGTACCTTTGCATAAGGACAGTCTTTTTGGCAGCAAAGCAGAGTAAGTGCTCAAGAAGATGGAGGATAAGGCCAAGTCTATTCAAACTGTTAAGGATTTTCTGCAAGTTCAACCTCCTCGCTTTAGCAGGAATTACCCTTCTAAGAATTGGACGTTTCCTGATACCAGCAGACAGAACCGTTCTAGGACTAGATGTTACAAATCTTCTGGGGGGCAGGTGTCTACCCCTCAAAGCTCTAAGCATTGGCAGACTTCCACTTCCAAGGCTGGAAGTTCTAAGCCTACATCTCAGTCAAAACATTCTCAATGACTTTTCCAACTTCTGCCTGTTCTTGCCTGCCTGGAGAGTCCTTTAGGGTGAAGGTTGGCCCTTTTTGCAAATGTCTGGGCCACTGTCACGGACGACAAATGGGTACTCAGAACTGTATCCCTAGAGCACAAGTTTTCTTTCCACACCTTTCCAGTTCCCAAAGGATTCCCAGACGCTCCTCCAAACCAAAGGGCAGAAGTAGAAAAACAAATTCTGTCTCTGTTTCTTCTGAGAGCAATAGAATCAGGTCCTGCTCAGCAGGTAGGCCAGGGTTTCTATTCCAGACTTTTCCTAGTTCCAAAAAAAGAAGGCACCTGGCGTCCCATCCTAGATCTATCAATTCTGAACTCTTTCTTGGTAATTCCAAAGTTCAGAATGCTCATTGTGCATCAGTTGCTGCCAATGTTAGAAAAGGATTCCTGGCTGGTAACTTTGGATCTCAAAGAAGCTTATCTGCACATCCCTATCAGAGAAATTTGCAGGCAGTATCTTCATTTCAGGGTAGGCAAGCAACATTTCTGCAACACCAAACTGTATGTGCTTCAACATAAACGATACCACCAAAGCCAAAAAAAGTATTTTATTTCTCTAGCGCCTCGGCTACAAACAGCCTTCAAGGAGTAAAATACACAAAATGAACCACACTTTAAATAATACCAGCAGCTTCAATCAACAAACAATTAAACAATAAACTAAAACAGCAATTAAATTTAGAGTGGGCAAGCAACATTATCAATTCTCTGTGCTGCCCTTTGGCTTATCTACTGCTCCCAGAGTTTTCAGAAAGTGCCTGGCTCCAGTCATTGTTTTTTGCAGGAAGAAGAAAATTCAGATTTATCCATACTTGGACAACTGTCTGATTCAAGCAAATTCTCAGGAACAGCTGTTAAAGTATCTAGAATTTGTAAAGACTCTTCTCTCTTCCCTGGATTACACTCTCAATGAGGAAAAATAAAAAATGATGCCATCCAAGGAGATAACATTTCTGGGAGCTAGTCTGAACACAGCCACCCAGATGATATATCTCACTCAGGAGAAGCCGACAACTCTTTCAGTTTACTTCAAGGACTTGGCAAGCCTGTCCCAGCTCCCTGCAAGGAAATACCTGCAAGCTCTGGGATTCATGTCCTCTTGCATTCTCATGATTCCATATGCAAGACAGCATATGAGGAAATTGCAATGGTACTTC
Source organism: Protopterus annectens (assembly GCF_019279795.1). Classification (NCBI taxonomy): domain Eukaryota; kingdom Metazoa; phylum Chordata; order Ceratodontiformes; family Protopteridae; genus Protopterus; species Protopterus annectens. Next base: position 599,500,561 of record NC_056751.1, read on the forward strand.
AAGAACATTTGGTGTCAACACACACAGGACCTGGATATGATGATTCCTCTGCTTCCATGTCTGCAGACAGAGTTTCTGTGGTGGGCAACAGCCTGTCTACAAACAAAGGCATGCCTTTTCGCCCACCTCCTGACACTTAAGTTCTTACCACAGACGCATCCGACTATGCCTGGGGAGCACACCTGGATGGCAGATGCATACAGGGATGTTGGAATGCACAGCAAATGCACCTGCACATAAAACTAAAGGAGTTGATAGCAGTCCAGCAGGTCTTGCTAGCTTTCAAGCATCTTCTTTCTCCAGGGACCCTGCTCGTCAGAACAGACAACACCACAGTCATGTGGTACATCAACAAGCAGGGAGGGACTCATTCTTATCACCTGTGCAGGCAGAGCATGAATCTTTGGTCCATAGCATCATCCCTGGGCCAGCATCTCCTAGCTCAGTTTCTTCCAGGAAGGCTCAGTTTTTTGGCGGACCAGCTGAGCAGACAAACCCTGGATCCTCACGAGTGGCAGCTGAACATAGCAGTCTTTTACAGCATCATTCAACGTTGGGGCACACCTCAGGTGGATCTTTTCTCCTCCCCAGACAACCATCTCCTACCTCTTTTTTGCACCAGACACCATCACAGCAGAGCCTGGAGAGTGGATGCTCTGTCCTTCCCTTGGACGCTGCTGTCAGTTTATGCCTTCCCTCCTCTTCCCAGAGTATTATTGAATATCAGGGACGAAAGACCAAGGACTAATTCTCATATCTCCCGACTGGCCCAGACAGCATTGGTATCCACTGCTTCGCAGTCTCTCCCATTTTCCTCCTTGGCATCTTCCTCTGAAGCCAGATCTTTTGGTTCAGAAAGGGAGACACATTTTACATCCTCATCTTCAGTCTCTCCATTTGGCAGCATGGCTCATTGTATGACTCCTTCCTTTTATTCTTCCCTTTCCCAGCAGGTGGTTAACATGCTGAGGGAGGCCAGGAGGCCTAGCACTAGGAAGTCCTACACTGGCAGATGGGAAAGATTCTCTCATTGGATGCAGGCTAAAGGGGAATCTTCTTCTTAGCCTACCCTTCGTCTGATCCTGGAATACCTGGCTGATTTGCTTCAGGGTGGTCTTTCTTTTTCCTCTATCAAGATCCGTGCTTCAGCCATTTCTGCTCATTGTTCTTTTGAACAACCTATTTTCTCTCATCCCCTGATGAAAATGTTTCTCAGAGGTGCTTGCAACTTAAAACCTCCCAGAAGGTCCTACGCCAGCCTGGGATCTAATTTTGTTCTAAAGAAACTCACTCTTCCTCCTTTTGAGCCAGCTGCCACTGCAGATTTAAAGTTTCTCTTGGAAGACTGCCTTCCTCTTAGCTGTAACTTCAGCAAGGATGGTTTCGGAGCTGCAAGCTTTTGTGGCTATGGAGCCTTTTCTTATTTTCCATGCAGATAGGGTCTCTCTGAGAACCAACCCCTCCTTTATGCCTAAGGTGGTTTCTGGCTTGACTCTTAATCAGTCCGTACACCTTCCTACCTTCTTTCCTTATCCTCAAAATAGGGGTGAAAGGATGCTACATTCTCTTGATGTGCACAAACAGCTCAGGTTTTACCTGGACAGGACTAAAGACCTTCGGAAATCAGCACATTTATTGGTCAGTTTTGCCCCTGGAGCCCAGGGCAAGGCTATTAATAAGGAAACCATTTCTAAGTGGATTGCACATTGTATTACTTTTTGTTATTCCTTCCATGGCAAGGTTCCTCCTCAAGGGGTTAGGACCCACTCAACTAGAGCAGCTTCCACTTCTGCAGCCTTTTTAAGGGATGTCCCTACTAAAACATTTTGGAGGCTGCCACATGGTCTTCTGTTCACACTTTCACAAAGCATTATAATTTGCCTTTGTTTTCTAGAGCCAGGGCAGGGTTTGCCACTGCTGTTCTGCAGGGCATTATTTCCAGTCCTTGATTCTGCTGGTTCCTCCTCCCTTTTCTCTGGGCTTTGGTACTCACTCCATTGGTTAGGACTGCAACAGTGAAACACGATGAACATAGCACAGTTGTGTACACTTACCATAAATGTAGATGTTTGAGTGTATCCACTGTTGCAGTCCTGGTTTCCCCCTTCTTCCCCCTTTTTGGTCCTCTCCTGTTCTCTTTTCCTAAGGTACAGGCTAAATTTGGTATTATTTGCCAAAGTTGCTTTTGGTTTAAGCCTTGTTTTCTGGGGGCTTGTGACTGTTATGGCAAGAACGACTGAGGAAGTGATGTCGGCTGCCTCCTTTTGTATCAGACGTCCTTTACAACCGATGACAGCCGATGTCATATTTACTTACTTTTGTTATTCTGGCTGATCGAGGGCTACCGGGAGCCGGGTAACCCATTGGTTAGGACTGCAACAGTGAATACACTCGAACAGCAAAATTTATGGTAAGTGTACACAAATGTACTTTTTTGACCTTTTGTCGCTCCCCCCAGAAAAAAAACTGAAATTGAAAATAAGTGCGAGAAGCTGTACAAGATGCCTATGGCTTACACTGCTGTCATTCTATTTATAGTGTAGGTGTGGAGGTAAACTTTTATGATAGAAATGTTCTGAATTGGGCAGTTTTGTCATTATTGATAAACCAAAAAATAAAGCACTATTGTTGCGAGTCACAAAACACTCTTTTATTGTTACAAGAATTAAGCGAATTATCCATATTAACGTGCATCAATTTTAAGTGCTGTCCTCACTCATTGTTCTCAGAGCATTGTTTTTGTGGCATCTCTCTTGTTTTAAAAACTCTTTAATTGCCTTTGCTTTACCCATCATTTTCTTTTGGAAAACAGGATAGGGCTTTGTAGGAAATCTCCCACTCTTTTTAATTTCTCCAGATCTTTTGGGTTTCTAATACCATGACTGGAATGGACCCCATTCCTAAGTCCAAGTATGATTAAAGTTCATGAAATTAGTATTGTTTCACTCTTTGATGTTAGCCAAAATTGCTCTTCACAGCACCCGCAGTGTGTCCAGTAATGACTCCTTCTGTAAGATTTTAGATTCTTTTTTAAGACCCATTGCTGCTACTACTATTGGAACTGTTTGGGTGTCTTTCTTCCACATTGCTCTCGTTTCTGCTTGCAAATCCTGATTTTATAACTTTGTGTCTCTCTGTGTGCAGGACATTGTAGTCACTGGGTGAGGTGATTTCAATGATCAATGCTACTTTTGTCTTCTTTTCCTGGACCACTATGTCTGGTTTTCTAGCATCTAACTTTTGAAGTGTTGGAAATAGATGATCCAATGTGATGTAGACTTAATCATTTTCAGTGATGCTTTGCGGCTCATGTTTCCAGCATTTTTCAGCCACTTCGACACCATAATGTTTGCACAATCCCCAGCGCAGCAGTCTTGCCACATTATTATGCCTTTCAGTATATAGTCCTTCTGCCATTAGTATGTCATAACCAGCAACTAGGTGTGCAACAGTTTCCAATTCTCTTTTACAAAACCTACATTTGTCTGTTTCTCCCACATGTTCAATGGACTTTGTATACCATCATGTACGTAGCCCATTATCTTGTGCCACCAATATTAACCTTTCATCTCTTGATTTGAATTCACCTCTCCTTAACAATTCCTGAGTTCATTCCTGATCAACATGAGGTTCTTCCAGAAGTTTTCTATACTTGCAACTATATTTATGCATTTTCCACATTTCTTGCCTTTTATCTGAACCTTCACGTAATATTCTTTCTTTTGTTTTTTGACACATTCATTTGCTGCCTGATTTTTATTTACTTCTGGTTTGATTTCCATTCCTGCTTGATGCCGATATGCTTCTGCTAAGTTAAGCAGGGAAGTCATCTTAGATTTATTGTCCTCATGTTTCAAAACTTTCACTACATTTGTGTCTCATGAAGTCAGTAGATATGTGTGGAGTTCCACGATTGCAGAACTATACATGTAATCGCTTTCAAGGAGGCCCATCCCTCCTTCAGAATACGGAATGTATAATCTTGGTATGCACTGATTTTTATAAATCATTTGGTGAGCATGAAGCATCCTTCTTGTTTTAGTATCTAATCTCTCCAACACATTTTGGGGCCAATCAGTCACTCCAAAACTGTAAGTTAGGACAGGAAGAGCAAATTGGTTTATAGCTTGGATTTTGTTCCTAGATGTCAATGCTGTTTTCAGGATTCATTTAAGTTTTCTAAAATATTTCTTACTAAGTTTTACTTGCATTTGTTCATGTTTTATTGCTGGTCCTTCATCAAATTCCCAAGTATTTATACACTCCCTCAAATTTTTATATCACGTTCTTGTCCCAAACTGATGTTTTCCTGGTGTTGCAGTTTTCCTGCTTTAAAGGCTGCTTTTGCACATTTATCAAGGGATCATCGACAAAGAGAAGATGAGAAGTCTTTAGACTTTGTTGTTTTCTAGGAGCCAAATTATAGCCATGGCCTAAGCTGTTAAGTAAACAGCAAAATGGGTTAAGGGCAAGCCAGAACAGCAGTGGTGACAAGAGAGTCACCCTGGAATATCCCCCTTTGAATTTTTATCCTTGGGATAATAATTTGTCCTTTATTATGGCTTAATTGCAAAGTGGTCTGCCATTGTTTCATGGTCACTGTAATGTAGTCAAAAAGTATAGGGTGTATCTTATACATTTTTAAGCACTCTTTTATCCATGAATGTGGGATACTATCAAATGCTTTTTTGCAGTCAGTCCATGCCATACTTAGATTATAGGTTCATAGGTAAGTACTAGGCTATCTGCCCAAGGGCATTTATAATCCTAGCCAGAGTGTGTTGGCTTTCGCCACCCCCTTAGATTAGTTCCCTGTGCCTCTGACCAGCAGAGCCACTGCAGTGATCCCTAGGGTAAATTTTCTGTTTCCCATCCACCCGTCAAGGTTTCTCTTGAAGAGTGCTAGTGAGGGGCTCTGCCTGATGTATATTGGAATCTTTTTCCAAAGCATAGGATGTCTCTGGGTCAGAAATCTATCCCTCCAGCACGTCCTATTTATCGTTGTGATAAGGTTTATATCCCTAGAGCGTGTGGCCGTCAGGGACTTTTTTTTTTTTTTTTTTTTTTTTTAGGTGGAGCATATCCATCAATTCCGGGTTGGACGTGGCCTTGTATATCAAGCAGAGATCACCTCGGAGTAAGCAGTATGCAACCGAGTACAGCTGGAGTTTCTTTAGTCGGGCTGCATATGTCATCTGTTTGAGGCCAGTAATCCTCATGGTGAGATACATTTGTGGTCTTTCCAGCTGTTGCAGGTGTCTTGTAAGGTACATCCCAAATGGGGCGTTGTATTCTATAATGGGTCTAATAAGTGATGAGTAGAGAGGCACAATAACCTCCTTTGTTCTGGATGAGAACCCTTTTGAGATTAGGTGGGCCACATAGAAGGGTTTTCTAACCACCTTGGCAATATGATTATCAAAGGAGAGATTGCTGTCTACTTGGATCCCCAGATCCCTTATTACTTTTTCTGTATTTAGGGGACTACCACCTATTTGATAGTTCACAGGTACTTTGTTTTTTCCAAAGGGGATAACTATGCACTTTATGGCATTCAGCTTGAGGCCATGATTATGACACCATGTATCCGTGTCAGTGAGACCCTTCTGGACTGTGTATGTATCAGCTGGAGAATCAGTTATGGTCCCTAGTTTGCAGCCGTCTGCGAACTTGGTCAGCCAAAGTCCTCCTGTGTTTACCTGTACCTCTGAGAAGTACATACCGAACAGGAGGGGTCCTAGGACTGAGCCCTGGGGGACGCCACTTGTAGCCAGTTTAGAGTTGGAACTACAGTCTGCAACTCTCACCGTGTGGGTTCTGTCCGTGAGCCAATTTGCAACCTATCTCGTGACATAGAGGTTAATGTTCAGGTTGGTGAGTTTGTCTATAATACCAGAATGGGGAATGGTGTTGAAAGCCTTTGTGAGGTCTAGGTAGGCTGTGTGGACCTCCTTACCCTCATCTAATGCCTTGGTAACTGTCTCAAAGAAGTCCACCAGGTTTAGAAGGCAGGATCTGCCCTTAACAAAGCTAAACTTGGGGGTCCAAAGTTTGGAGGTTCCCAATGTCTCTGTTAATGAGTTCCATGATGATACACTCCATAGCCTTGCAGACCAGGCTAGTCAGGCTTAAAGGGCGATAGTTCCTGGGGTCCGTTGTGGCGCCACCTTTGTGGAGTGGGATAACTGCTGCTGTGCGCCACTCTGTGGGTATGTAGTCTGTAGAGAGGCCAAGTTTACACAGTGTGTTTAGGTGAGGGGTTAGTTCATTTTGGAGCTCTTGTAAGACATAGCCTGGGACACCGTCCGGTCCCATTGAGGCTGTGTTTTTGGCTTTGGATAGGGCAGTTTTAACCTGTGTGTTGGTGATTGCCGGGGCCTTACATTTGTCTGTTATGGTTATGGGCCCTTTAGGAGGTGAGAGGGGTGTGAAGTATGCACTGAACCTGTCTGCTAAAATGTTGGCAATATCAGTCTGTTCAGTGTATTTTGTGCGATTCTGCACCAACTCAGGGCAGATCTGAGAGTTTCCACTTACTTTCTTGACATAGCTAAAGAACGCTTTGTGGTTATCTTTGGAGTCTTTGGCAATTTTTCTTTCGAAGGTAGCCTTGGATGATTTAATGAGGGATTGTAGTTTCTTGCTGATACTGATCAGGGATGTCTTTCCTTCTAGGGATTTTGCTCTTATCTGTACTAGTTTCCTCCTCCTGTCGTAGAGCCTGTTTATGGCAGGGGTCCACCAGACTGGTTTCCTTTTCTTGGAGGAGTGAGTCTTGGTTTTACTTGGGATAGCAGAATCCATGCATTCCTGCAGATGATCATAGAGTGCCTTTGTATAGGTTTCAGCAGCTTGGACAGGGTTGTCCATTGGCATGGGGGTTGTGAACCTTTCCACCTCAGTCTTAAGCAACGTGAAGTTTGCTTTTGAAAAGTTTTTCATGGTGGTTTCCTTGATTGGGTTTGGGGGTGGAATGTGAATATCCAGAGTGATTAGTCTATGGTCTGATCTAACCAGCGAGGGATTGACGTCAGGTGTGGAACACCAGTCACCAATGTTGGTGATGACCAGGTCCAGTAGGTTGTTCCCTCTGGTGGGGGTGTTGCCCAGTTGATCTAGGGCATTCGAGTTTATAAATTCTAGGAAGCGTTGGGCAAGGGAGTTAGTACTTCAGTAGTTCTCCCAGTTAATGTTTGGGTAGTTGAAATCACTCAGTATTAGGGTGTTTGGTAGGACCTTCATATTTCTCAGTGTCTCCAGAAATGCAGAATGGGGGTCCTGGGTCATGGTGGGTGATCTGTAGCAAACTACAATTTGGATTGCAGTTTTGCCCATTGTTAGTTGCACTTGGATGATCTGTGATGCATTGTGCTGCGCCACTAACCTGGAGGTGTGAGTATCCTTGATGAATATGGATACACCCCCGCCTTTTGTGTTTCAGTCCGGGCTGTGGCCGAAAGGTATGGTATGAGTTATAGCTTGGTAGTGCTGGGGTGCTCTCTGGAGCCTTAAACCAGGTTTCTGTTACTGCACAGATATCGGTGTTCTCCATACTGAGTAGTGCTTCGAGTGTGTGCATTTTGAGGTTTAGACTTCTGGCATTGAGTAACATTTCCCTCAGTTTTTGGTTACTTGTGCTATTTACGGTGGTGGGTTTGTCTTTTGAGCCTTGCCTAAAAAAGGCACTATGGGGCGGCAAGAGCCTTTGCCAGTATTCGAAAGCCTAAGGGTAACAGGTGCAAGCCATCTCTTGCGAAGCAACATGGCTTGTCAAGCATGTCATCCCAGACAGACAGATACTGGATCCCCTTTGAATGATACCAGAAACTTAGCCAATTGTTGAAGATCATTTTTTTCTTTATACTGTGGCATCATTCTTGGTGAGGGTAGGATGCTACTCAGTGTCAGGGTCATACCTGCCTGGGCTACATGATCAGAGAGCTCTTCTATGTCTCTTTTCATGTAGTCCAGGGAGGTACATCTCAGGTCATTCACACCAGTACGTACAATCTCAGAGTCATATTTGTAGTTGTTCTGGAGTGACCTTAGTGCTTGTGTTATGTGGCGGATTCTGGCGCCCGACAGGCAGCTAACTGTAACCTTCTCCTTGTCCAGCCTAGTTAGTGGGACATCAGTGTGCCTGACTATAGAGTCACCTACCACTAGTGTTTTGGGTATGTTATTTTGCTTTAAGGGCTGTGATTGCGTGGCACACTGATTATGTGAAGTATGTGTTTCATGGTTGGTGATGGGTTGTGGAGGTTGCTTGGATGTCTGTTTTGGAGGTCTCTGTTGCTTTTTTAGATTTTTATTTAGAGCCTTCGAGTATGTTTTCATGTATTTATGTGTGTTATTTGCCTGTGTTGGTTTGTTAGGTCTATGTGAGACTGGTGGTGTGTTGCAAGTATTACCCTTCTCCTTTTGACAGTCAGTTACAGTCTGGGGTTGAGAGAGCTTTGCCTCCAGTCTGGCTGTGTAATTTCATCTCTTGCATATATTAGTGTTTGGTGGTAAAAGGAGAGGGTTGTCTGGGTACATGAGGCAGTTGTAACATTGCCTCAAAATGCCCATATTCACCAGTTGGACTGGAGAGTACACCGGAAACTGCCCTTTGGACATGCCTGAATAGGTAGAGTGAGCTGCTTTTCTAATTGACTGGTGTGGACGAATAGTGAGCCTTGTCCTTCTGGACAGTATAAGGGGGGGCTAGCGCTAGGGGTATTTAGTGCTTGTTATGAGTTTTAAGCAAGTGCTGGGCTGTAAAATGAATGGTTTGAGTACTAAAGTTGAAGGTTTGTCTAGTTCCAAGGGAAAAACTGAAGAGTAGACTTCGTGGAGTCGGGAATAGTTTAACCCTAGCTAACCGGCACTGCCCGGCGCGCAAAACAGCGCAAATGCATTTTTTATATCTGAAAGATTAAAGAGAGAGAAATTTGCCCAAAATGGCCAATAAAACTACAGTTTCTGGGCAGAAACCACTCCTCCAAGGGCAGGCAGGCTGTTCAGAGCTCCCCACTCTCACTGGTGAACAA